>NC_056744.1:1246575579-1246662005 GCF_019279795.1 Protopterus annectens | reverse complement strand
TTAATGGCAACTGATGAATACAGGAAAAGCAAAGAAATAATAAAAAAAAAGTTTTACATTTTATAATTGTACAGGGGTTTAGAATGTGGGGGAGTGTAGTGTTGGGTATGTACACATTTGAGCAGACTCTCTCATGTAAGTAGACATTTCCCGAGTGTCAGACTTGCAGGGGCGTGGATTTTTGGACTGCTCGGCAGTCCGACACACCCCCTGCACTCGTGCACACTCCGTGTTAACCTTAGAGTTGATGCAGCGCGCCCTCATTAATATGCATGGCGCGCTGCCATCTTACTCTTAGACTGGTTCTTCCGTGTAAGACTAATTTAGTCTTACACAGAGGATTAGTGAATCCTGGGGCATGTCTTGGACTCTAAATACATGATGTAAGTCACAGAATTTAATTTTATTGTTATGGGCTTTTATTGCCTTTCCAGGGAAATATGAAATTTTACACTGCTCGAGTAAAATATGCTACAGTGTTAATTTAGCTTCACCTTCAGCAGTATAAGGCCTGTGGGTTGGTATGGGGCTGTTCCTCTACCAGATTCAACTCTACAGTACAGAATTCAACTCTACAGTACAGAACACACTGATGCAGAAGTGAAGGAAAACAATTAAGTTTAGTTTGATTCTTGAAAACTGCCTTGCATAGATTTTAACTGAAGGTATTGCTTCTTTTTTACTTTTGCAATGAAGGTGAAATTCAACTATAGAAGTTTATAGTTGTGAGATTATGTTAACTTTTTGCAGCAGCAACTGTCAGACATACTATGTGCTCAGTACACTGGGAGAGAGAGAGAGATTAAAATAATTAGGATTGTTTAACTGGGTAGATAAGTACTATTTATCTATACTCTGATGCATTAAGTAGTGTTTAATCAACATAAGTAATGCACTATATTTCACAGGGATCCCTATCAGATGATAAAAACTTCATATGACTGAAAGATATTTGACTGAAACCATAAGACTGAAATTTCAAAATACTGAAAAATCACTTGACTGAAATCCATAATACTGAAATCTTATAATGCTAAATTTTAACATACTAAATTGTAAAGTGGACAATATAAAACCAGAATAGGTGGCATATACCTTTTCCCCACTGTAGTGCAATCCTGGAGTTAGTAATATATAATAAGAGATGGTGTGGGGGGCACAGACCCCCACACTAGGGATTGTGGGGGCCATAGCCCCCAACTATTCTGGTTTTATATCGTCCACTTTACAATTCAGTATGTTGAAATTTAGCATTGTAAGATTTCAGTATTATGGGTTTCAGTCAAGTGATTTTTCAATATTTTGAAATTTCAGTCTTATGGTCGCAGTCAAATGGGATTCAGTCAAATGAAGTTTCTATCATCTGATATGGATCCATTTCACAGTTGTACATTTCTGCTTTATAGTCATTAAACAGGAAAATAAGGAAACTAGTCAGATATATGTCTAGTTATGCAATTTGGGATTACTAAAATGGAGACCCACAGTTTAGAAAGGCAGAAGGAAACTAAAGTAGATAGCTAGAGATATGTGTCGGTATGCAAGTTTAGGATTACTGAGATGCAGATTTATAGATTTTAGAACGACAGGTAGAATGCCCATCTGAATTTGTTCCCACTGTTTGCTACACATCATGCAGTCTGTAAATGTTGCATTTAATTACTTCAGAATAAGTAGCTTGAGTTTTTGACATATATGAAAAAATGAAGTAATGACCCAGTTCTTCTCAAACAGAACTGTCACATATCATTAATAACTGACATGACTAGCCAGTAATTGTGCTATTCATAAAACATAAAATCAGGTACTACAATTGTAACCTTCAGTAGAAGCCAGTAGAAACATGTAAACATATTGCTGGAGATTAGCAGCAGAGAGAAGAAATATAACACTTAGCCAGACAGTAACATACTACAAACTTACTGTAACAGTGCAGTTCATAAAGCAAAAACTAATTGTTTTCACTGAATCCTACAGCAAAAAGCCAGTAGAAACATGTTGATATATTTGCTAGACATTAACAGCATAAGTAACAGTTTCAAAAACACTGGTCATATCAACAAATATACACTGCTAGGCATGCTATGGCATATGGTCCCACACATTCTTTTAAACTCATGGCAGTTAAAATCATTCATTCTAGTGACCGTGGGGGGATGTTAGGACATGACAGAATACTCTGAACTGAAATGGATTACATACATACATACATATAAATGTTTCAAGCTCGGGCATTAATGCCCTTCTAGCTTGCCAATATACCAAAACACTTGTTCCCATAATAAATGTCCAGGCTGTTCTTAAAAATATCTAAACTAGTACTTGCTTTAATGTAATTTGGTAGTCTGTTTCAAGCATCAGCTACTCTGTCAGAGAATCAATTAGTACACTTCTCATTCCTATAGAATCTTCTACATAGGTTATCTGATGATTCTCTAGTACTTTTTGATAACCCCAAACATTCCCCGAGGTAGTTGTCCCTAAATGCCCTATATACCTGAATAAGGTCTCCTCTTAAACATCTGTAAGAGACACTGTACAAGTTTAGATATTTTAGTCTTTCATAATAACTTAGATTTTCACATCCATGGATGCCCTTGGTATATTTCTGCTCTACTCTTTCCAGTTTATTCATGCTTGTTTTCCTATAGGGTTT
This sequence comes from Protopterus annectens, assembly GCF_019279795.1. Lineage (NCBI taxonomy): Eukaryota > Metazoa > Chordata > Ceratodontiformes > Protopteridae > Protopterus > Protopterus annectens. The sequence continues at coordinate 1,246,659,349 of NC_056744.1, read as the reverse complement.
CCATATTGTTATTCCATATTCAAGTTTGGGTCTAATGTAACTAACAAACAATGACTTCATTATATAACACACCAAAAGGCAGCACACAGTCACCATGAAACGTTGTCCCCTAATGGCCTCACAAATCAAGCTCCACACTGGTAAAGCGTATTCAGAATCCACATGCCACTGATACTACTCCTCTAGTAAGGAAATGCAGTCACCAATCCAAGTACGAATAAAAACAGCTTTATTCCATAAAAACAAGAGTGAACGCTTTCGCCAAACTGGCTTCTTCAGACTATACAGCTCATACTCCATGAATGCAGCTTAAATACACCACTAATAATTGATCTAAAACATCAATTAAACAATTATCAATAAAAGATGTAATTAATTGCTCTAATGCAAAAATGCTTAAAGCCATATAAAACTCTGAACATTCATTACATAAAATTTAAAACAAAACTACAATATACATGCATATGTTCAGGGAAAGCTTCTTAAGACACATACTATCATACTCATGATAGTTAAGAATAAATAGTCCTCTAGGTCATTTAGGTCTAAAATCCTTCTATTTTTAATACAGGTTTGATTTGCACCCTTTCGTTCAAACCTGGCGGCTCATCTGCTCTCATTCTTATTATCCATCTAAGCTCACATTCTAGGGTTTGGTTAATAATATCACCCCCTCTGTGACTGACGGATAAATGTTGTATAACACTGAAATAAAAAGCATGGTTTGGGCCTGTTACTCTACAGTGTCTAGCTAGGGCATTTACTTCAGACCCTATTCTAATCTGATAGTTATGCTCCCTGATACGATCTTTAAGGGACCTATTAGTTTTCCCTATGTAAAAGGAAGGACATGCTTCACATCTTGCAATATAAATCACATTTTTACTGTTGCAGTTAGTATCAGTATTAAAATGAAACTTGTATCCAGTGACTGGATGTATAAAGGTTAAATCTTTATTAATAAAGTCACAATGGTTACACCTACCACAAGGCATGGTGTTTCTATCTGGTTTAAACTCCTTTTGTTTGAGGCTTGAATTCTTTGGTTTACACAACAATCTCTTTAGATTAGGTTTATTTTTAAAAGTAATTCTCGGGCTTGGTCCTGCTATTTCACCTATCGCACTATCAGACAATAATATGTCCCAATGTTTATTGAGCATATCCCTAACTGCCTTAGTGTCTCTTGTATATGACATAATCGGTCTCACACCTCGTATATGGGGGGTTGTACATATCTCTTGGATTAAAGTTTGTCTGCAAAGTATGGTTTAGCTCTAGTAGTACGCAAACCATTCACCTCCAGAATAACCGTCTCAATTAATCTTGCATCATAGCCCCTATCAATAAACCTACGCCTCAACTCTTCCACTTCCCTTTCATAGCCATCATCTGAAGGGTTGTACCGGGAGGCTCTCATGAACTGTCCTTTCAAGATGTTGTGAAAGATATGGTTGGGGTGCATGCTACCTCTGTGTAGAAGTGTATTCCTATGACATAACTTCCTATGAATCGTGGTGTTGAGCAGCCCATTTTCAAGTTTAAACACTTCTACATCTAAGTATGAAATCCTGGTATCCGAATAATTCAGAGTAAACTTCAAAAAATCAGTGGAAGTGTTCATATATTCGACAAAACTTCTCAGCATTTCCGCATCCCCTAGCCAAATAAAGAAAAGGTCATTCACAAATCTACGATACAACCCAACAAATTCCTTGAATGGGGCATAATTAGATAGAAATTGATCTTCCCATGCTGCCATTACAAGGTTGGCGTAGCTATTGGCACAAGATGTGCCCATAGCTACGCCATCCCTTTGGAGGTAAACATCCTCCCCAAAAATAAAAACGTTGTTTTGAAGTATAGTTTCCAAGTACAATGTGAGTAAATCTATTCTTTTTGTCGAAAAATCTGAGTGGGTGCGTAGGTATGTCTGTATATATGAACCCCTATATCATTGGGTATCACTGTAAATACAAAACAGAAAAAACACGAACAGCTTCCCACGTTGTCACCAAAACCAAACTAGCCACATAAATGTAGAAGCCAAGTGTATATCTTCACCATCATTTTCAGAACCATACGTATAAGAGTCATGGCCAGAATTTGAATCATAAACAAAGATGTGCACTTAATGATTTGAAGAAAGATTCACAATTAGTCCTCAGACCAGCTGACAAGGGAGGACCTGTTGTACTGATGGATTTAGTGGACTATAATGAGAAAATGGTACACCTTCTAAGTGATGTCAAATTTTATAATAAGATAGATATAGCAACAGTAAAACAGAAAGTTTTTGATGTATACTATACACTAGATGATTTAATTATGTCAGCCAGCATTACCGATGAGTTATATAATTATTTCAAGGTAGATAACCCAGTGATACCGGTAATACAGGGACTACCCAAGATACATAAGTCCCGGAGTAACCCACCTATGAGACCTATTGTAGCTGGCCAAGGGTGGGTAACAGAACCAATATCAGTTCATACAGAAATGGCTCTAAGACCTTTAGTGGATATTAACAAAAGCATATTAAAGGACAGCAAGCAGTTTTTGCTTGATTTATACACTTATATTAGTGATTTGAATGACGAAACACATTACTTGTTAGTCAATTTAGATGTAGTTAGTCTATTTACAGTGATACCCAATGATATAGGGGTTCACTATATACAGACATACCTACGCACCCACTCAGATTTTTCGACAAAAAGAATAGATTTACTCACATTGTACTTGGAAACTATACTTCAAAACAACGTTTTTATTTTTGGGGAGGATGTTTACCTCCAAAGGGATGGCGTAGCTATGGGCACATCTTGTGCCAATAGCTACGCCAACCTTGTAATGGCAGCATGGGAAGATCAATTTCTATCTAATTATGCCCCATTCAAGGAATTTGTTGGGTTGTATCGTAGATTTGTGGATAACCTTTTCTTTATTTGGCTAGGGGATGCGGAAATGCTGAGAAGTTTTGTCGAATATATGAACACTTCCACTGATTTTTTGAAGTTTACTCTGAATTATTCGGATACCAGGATTTCATACTTAGACGTAGAAGTGTTTAAACTTGAAAATGGGCTGCTCAACACCACGATTCATAGGAAGTTATGTCATAGGAATACACTTCTACACAGAGGTAGCATGCACCCCAACCATATCTTTCACAACATCTTGAAAGGACAGTTCATGAGAGCCTCCCGGTACAACCCTTCAGATGATGGCTATGAAAGGGAAGTGGAAGAGTTGAGGCGTAGGTTTATTGATAGGGGCTATGATGCAAGATTAATTGAGACGGTTATTCTGGAGGTGAATGGTTTGCGTACTACTAGAGCTAAACCATACTTTGCAGAGCAAACTTTAATCCAAGAGATATGTACAACCCCCCATATAGGAGGTGTGAGACCGATTATGTCATATACAAGAGACACTAAGGCAGTTAGGGATATGCTCAATAAACATTGGGACATATTATTGTCTGATAGTGCGATAGGTGAAATAGCAGGACCAAGCCCGAGAATTACTTTTAAAAATAAACCTAATCTAAAGAGATTGTTGTGTAAACCAAAGAATTCAAGCCTCAAACAAAAGGAGTTTAAACCAGATAGAAACACCATGCCTTGTGGTAGGTGTAACCATTGTGACTTTATTAATAAAGATTTAACCTTTATACATCCAGTCACTGGATACAAGTTTCATTTTAATACTGATACTAACTGCAACAGTAAAAATGTGATTTATATTGCAAGATGTGGAGCATGTCCTTCCTTTTACATAGGGAAAACTAATAGGTCCCTTAAAGATCGTATCAGGGAGCATAACTATCAGATTAGAATAGGGTCTGAAGTAAATGCCCTAGCTAGACACTGTAGAGTAACAGGCCCAAACCATGCTTTTTATTTCAGTGTTATACAACATTTATCCGTCAGTCACAGAGGGGGTGATATTATTAACCAAACCCTAGAATGTGAGCTTAGATGGATAATAAGAATGAGAGCAGATGAGCCGCCAGGTTTGAACGAAAGGGTGCAAATCAAACCTGTATTAAAAAATAGAAGGATTTTTAGACCTAAATGACCTAGAGGACTATTTATTCTTAACTATCATGAGTATGATAGTATGTGTCTTAAGAAGCTTTCCCTGAACATATGCATGTATATTGTAGTTTTGTTTTAAATTTTATGTAATGAATGTTCAGAGTTTTATATGGCTTTAAGCATTTTTGCATTAGAGCAATTAATTACATCTTTTATTGATAATTGTTTAATTGATGTTTTAGATCAATTATTAGTGGTGTATTTAAGCTGCATTCATGGAGTATGAGCTGTATAGTCTGAAGAAGCCAGTTTGGCGAAAGCGCTCACTCTTGTTTTTATGGAATAAAGCTGTTTTTATTCGTACTTGGATTGGTGACTGCATTTCCTTACTAGAGGAGTAGTATCAGTGGCGTGTGGATTCTGAATACGCTTTACCAGTGTGGAGCTTGATTTGTGAGGCCATTAGGGGACAACGTTTCATGGTGACTGTTCTTAATGACTTCATTATGTTTGATTTCCTAGACTTTATAAATCTTTTTATACAACCTATAGGTCTATAACTATCATTAGCCAATTGGTTGATATGATTAGAAAAAACTCATAGCTGAATCTGCCCATATACCCAGGTCCTTAAATGAGTCTACAGTTTCAATCACTGTGTGTTGTATTAAATATTCACAGTTTATGTCTCCCAAATCTTATATAATTAGTTTTTGATGTATTTATCAACATATTATTCTCGTGTGCCCAAATGGTCAATTTAGTCAAATTATTTTGCAGACATACCTTATCTGTAACAAATTTACCCAATTTCAGGTTGTCAGCATATAGACTGTAGAACACCTCAAATGAAAAAGTAAGGTCTGAAAGATACATTCTAAACAAGTAAAAGCTTAGGACAGAGCCCTGTGCGACACTTTGACGTAACCAAGGATTTAACCTGTCCAGTTGGTGTGTGATACTTGCCATTTCTTATTTGTAAGCCATGCAGCTATCTATCTTATTAACAGTACATCAGTGCATAGTTGTACTAATTTATTTATTAGTTATATGTTTTGTGTATGACCCTGTCAAATGCTGAAGTTAAATCTATATAAATCACATCACAGCACAATTTCTCATACATAGCTGTTATTATATTGTTATAGAACATCATGTTACAGGTGGTAATAGATCTACTTTCAGCATATGCATGCTGATATATGGTTTAAAGTCCCAGCCTATCCAGTTCTGACAATAACTTATCCAGTATTACCTTCTCCATTATTTTTCCACAACATGAAAGTAGACTTAAGGGTCTATATGATTCTGGCTTTGTCCTACTCCCCTTTCTCTTAAAGACAGGTTTAATAAGTGCATGTCTCCATTGTTGATGAATCTCCCCATATTTATATGACCTAGAGAATAATAAATATAATGGTAGTGTAAGTTCTTGCTGAAGTGTTCTCAGGTCATTGTTACTTATTTCATCTCCTCCCTGCACTTTGTTTGGATCCAGTTTGCACAGTTCTTTTTCAATATAATCTAATTTGATTTCAGTAACTGGGGTTACCTGGATGTCACTAGGACAACTTACCATGCCTTTTGTGGAGCTAAACTGTTTTGCATAAGATTTTGTAACTATATCTATAAGTTTATCAATTTGTATATCTTTACTCCTTCCACATCTTATGTATCTATAAAAAGGTTTCCTATTATGTTCAATATCTTTATACAAATTTTCTTCAAATTTTTTTATCTTGTCTCACACTATGCTTAATCTGTTTGTCCAGCTCATTTATTTCAGTTTTCAAAGTTGTAGCTCACCCTCTCTTCTATTTCTTATATGTTTTTGTCTCTCACCTTAATCAGGTATCTTCTTCTTATGGAAATATACCCTGCTGATATTGTATGCCTAGATCCTAATGTTAAACTTTTTTTTTTTTACTTTTTGCACTCAAACGATTTCTCTTTTAAAACTTTCCACATTCCATCTGCAGTTTTTCCACTGAGCACCTCACTCCAGTTAGTTTAATATAGTAACTCTTTCGCTTCCCTATAATCTGTAATTAACCTTCTGTGCATTGGCTTAGATTTCGGTTTGGCAGAATTATCTAGCAAAAAATTAATCTTAATAACCCCATGATCACTGCACATCAATGGTAGTAAAACTTGACTTGAAGTTACAGTAATTTCTTTGGGAACAAAACAATATCTAGTATATTCCATCCCCTGGTAGTTTTTTTTACAATCTGAAACATTTGTTGTTCCTGAATATACTCTGTGAATAATTTCTTTACTAATGTTGTTGAATCAATATTATTCCAGTCTGTTTTTGGTAAATTTAAGTCCCCAGCTAATATTATTCTTCCCTCCTGTGTTTCATGTAAGAAATGTATACATTCCTTTAGGTCATCTGCACTTGACTTTGGTGGTCTATACACTCCAACAATTGTTATATGTTCCAAGGTTGTCTTTATTGTCACAGTTACACAGTCTATAGTATTGGTGCTATCATTGAACATAATAATCACAGATCTCATAGCTATCTTTAATCCCTATCATAACACCTCCATCTGATTTTTGGTTAGAATGTCTGTTACTGTAGAAACATTTATACCCTGTCAAAACTGGTTTCCAGTCATTGTTCTTTAACCATGTTTCATAAACAACAACAACATCAATCTTGTGGGAATGTAGCAAATTTTCTAATAAAAAAACTTTATTATTAATGCAACTAGCATTAACAACCATCAGAGATGCATCAAATGTTGCTATCTGTGAACTGTTACATTTTTGACCTGGCAAAAATCCTGGCTAGTGTTTGCAAGATATCTGCTGCAAAAATTCTCTTCCCTGATCTAGACAAATGCACACCATCCTGTCTAAACACGTGTGCCCAAAAGAAGGCTTGGATGCTCTACACATTTCCATTTTTTAAAGCAGGACATTTTTTCTATGTAGGTGTTTATCCAAAAAAATCTTTTCATTCACAGTGACCTGACTATCCTTTCTGTAGGTGATTTGTGAAAAATATGTCCTAACACCAGTACAAGCTATACTATCTAGGAGGGCTGTCAGTTCCCAACTAACAGTCAGAGAATCTTTGTTGGTGATATCATTTGTACCAACATGAATAAAAACAGATCCACACTTCCTTACATTAAGGTGTTCCAAGGCTTGTTTCACATCTTCTATTTTTGCTCCTGGCAAGCATAACACTACTCGATGTTCATTATCATCTCTGCAAATATAAGCATCAGTTTCTCTAATAACTGAATCTCCAATTACAAGAATATCTTTGCTGACCATCTCTGAAGAATCTTCAGCTTCCTATACAGTCATTTCTGTTCTATCAATTGTTATGAATGATAGATCTTCATCACTATTAGTCTTATTAATTCCACAGTTTTCATTGTGTATTAAATTCTCATCCAGCTGGCATTGTAAATCCACAGCTTGAGCCATGTAGTCAACATCTGTCTTTCTTTTCTTCAGTCCTTCCACGTTCAGTTTTGATTTCTTCCTTTTCACCTGCCCCTTGCTCTTTTTACTACCTTTTCCATTGGATTATTAGGATGAGAGCCACTAGGGGGAAAGGCCTGAATGATAAGATTTCCATCAAACTAGTATTACAGACTAGGCAGATCTCTAGATAGATTCCATGCCTTTACTTATGTAAATGTTTTATATTTTTATTTATTTTTATCTATTTTTGTATTTGTCAATGCTATTTGGTGTGTTAATCTAATGGTTTACACAGATTTGAGTGAATTGAATCCACCACTAGTTGTAGGATAGGATGCTTTAACAGGAAATTCAAATATTTAATTGTTTAATTGTATTCTTCATTTTATTGGCTATTTGATATTTAAATATGATGCATTTCCTTTTGACTTTGTCTGATGAAGCAGCTAACTTGGCTGAGAAAGCGCTCACAATAAATCAGTTTTTATATTGGTATTCCTTGCTGTGGTTTGGTTCTCCATCTATTTTTCTGGATTAACAAATATACTAGCACTAATGAGCCCATAATTCATGCTGTTGTAAATGGATTCAGAGGAGGTGAAAAGAACTGTCAGGATGCTCACACTGTTTAATACATAACAATTAAATTATACCAACAGTGTAGCAGATAGAGCTGTAGCAAAGTTGGATAGTACCCTGGACAGGGTCTGTATTAGAACATCGAAGTTTGAAAACATCAAATGTTCTAATATCAACCCCAAAACAGTGAACTCTGAAAATAGCAAAGCTGCAGAGCACCAAATTTTTTCCTAGGGAAAGAATTCGGTTGGCCGTTTCTGTGGCTTTGCTATTTTCAGCACTGTGGTGGAATGTTATGGGTCGTGTTCAGGTAAGTGTGCGATTGTGTGGACATTACAGTTAGGGCAGGGGTTAGGTAAGTTAGGGTTAGGGCGCGGGTGAGGTGAGTGTGCGATAGTGACAGACTTTAGGGTTAGGGTGGGGTAGGTGAGTTAGGGTTAGGACGCGGGTCAGGTGAGTGTGCGATAGTGACGGAACTTAGGGTTAGGGTTTGGGTTAAGGTAAGTGGATAGATAATAGTGTATGTACAGTTAATGTAGGGTTAGATGGAGGATTTTAAGTGTATGTGTGTGGATTGCTGTTTTTTTGGTGTGCTTGTGTTGTGTGTGTGTTTCTCGGAACAGCAAATTTTTTCCCAGGGAAAAAAATCGGTATTCTGAGCTTTCGATTATATCATATTTCAAGATTCTAAGTTCAAGCTTATGGTGTTCAATGTTTTGGAATTTCGATAATATGATATAGATGCCCCCCCCCCCCGGATGATATCCCCATTTGGTGCCTTCTGACTGAATTTGATGACCAAAAAAAAACTTAAGCAGGAAGAGCAATTACCCCCCCCCCCAAAAAAAAAATAAATAAAAAATGAAACAAAGGTCTTCAGATACCTCTCAACCTATTAGCACTAAAATTCTGGACAAGGCCAAAATAATGTGAGGACAAAGGATCAAAACAGGGGCAGTTTTTAAATATGCTTATATATAAACAAATGTTAAATAAATAAAATAAAATAAATATTGTGTTTATCAACTTAGAATGTTCATAGAATTTCAGGTTTTGTATTAGCATACATTTTTGAAGGATATAAAGTCTGGCACTCTGTCGTTATTTAGTGACTTCAATCTTTAATGATTTGACAGAAGACTAAAAATTTTATGAGGAACAGACTAAAATTATGAGGCAAAAATCAGGACATTCTATGTAATTCTAGACACGTGAGAGCTATGCTTTAGACTCTTCAGGCTAAACAAAGAGCTATGTTTCTACCTTTTCTAAATAACTCCTTGCTACAGATCAAACTGACTGTGTTTTAAACTAAAACAGAAGCAGCAAGGTCTTCAAGCCAAGCAGAGCTATTATGTTTCTGCATAATAGCTGTTTGTCAAACTACTTAAAACACATTTTCTAAACTGAAGCAAATAGACAAATTTGGTCATTGCTACAGTACCTAATACACAAACAGTGACTGTCATTTAAGCAGCTGCAAATTTATGACCTCAGCCATAGCTACTTAAATGGTTATCAGTTATGCTTGCAGGGACAATAAATTTATACAGTGCCAGCCATGGCTCCTAAAGACTTGCACATAGGGTAGCCATCCTCTTTGCTAGACCCTTCATATGGCCTTGAATCCAGCTAAGGATGTAGTTTAACCATTAGTAATTAAGTAATGAACAAACAATGCTTAATACTAGGCTTACTTCAACAGCATGTATATGGTGGAGAAAATGCTTAAAAGCTTGTAGAAGTCTGACAAGCCAGCAACATCAAGGTTGACTATTAGCATGGCTTTGTAGCCAGCAGGTCTTTCTATGCCAGTAGTACACATTCCCACAAAGGGGAACTCTGTAACTGGAAAAGTGGACATTCAGTGGATGTGGTGAACATCAGCTTTATCAAAGCCTTTAACTCTCACAAATGCCTAAATGATAGGCTAAGATGGACAAAGAAGAGCAGATATGTTAACTGGACTGAGAAATGGCTAAATAGATGAAAGCAGAAATCCATGGTGAGGGTGCCTCATCAGCAGTCTGACAGGAACTTCATGGAGTCCCACAGTGGTCTGTCCCAGGACCCAGGCCAAGTACTCCTTGGCATAATCATGTTTGACATTACCAGGCATATTTACACAGTGATCAGTCTCTTCACAGTTAACAGTAATGGGGTATGAAAATATAGCTGATAGCCTTCATACAGATTTTTGGATTGATAGAGAAATTGCAGAGTTTAAACTGATTACCATTGGGGTAGCAGGTGGCAAACTAACATCATCTAAAAAAAGACAGGTAAAGGAACCATCAGTTTAGATGGGCAAAACTGACTACAATGAACATGAAGCTAAGATTTATCTGAACAGAAAACAGTTCAAAAAGTAGGCAAGTTATTGTATCTCTCTACTGTTCCTTGGTTAGGCCACAAATGAAAATCAAGTTTGACTCTTAATTGAAATGAGATAAGTTAGTCAAAATGGTACAAAGGGAAGCTACACAAATGGTGAAAGATTTAGAAGAGATGAAGCACAAAAAAGATTAATCTAGGGCTATATTTGTTACCCTAGAGGAAAGGAGGAAGTCAGATTATATAAATCCATTAAACAGTAAAGTAGCAGTGTAACAAAGTCATCCTAAACAAGATAGACAGAGTACTATGTAAGGAGCAAACTACAAGACTGAGAGCACCACATTCAGCCTGCGCGTAAGAAAATGATTCTGCAAACCTTTCTTTACCAAAATGTAAGAATACTAAACATCTTTACAACAATCTTTTCCCTTCTATTGTACAAATCCATTTACTTCCTGCAATATTTTAGAGCTACCAGAATTGTGTAGACTTGTTTGTGTTGATGTATCTACTTTACAGTATATACCCTATCTTGTAATTTTGTTTGCATTTTCTGGGAAATGTAACTTTAATTTTTTCAGAGAACTGTCTTTAATTAACTCATTAATATAAGTGCACTGAAACTGAATGTTTCTCCCAGGGCCTCCGCTGAAAATGGGATATCCCCATTTGGACTCATCAACAAAGACAAATATTTATTTATTTATTTATTTATTTATTTATTTATTTATTTATTCATTCATTCATTCATTCATTTCATTTATTTATTTATTTATTTATTTATTTATTTATTTATTTATTTTTTTATTATTTGCTTACAGGGTAAGTAAGTTGGTCTATTGACCCTTTTCTGCCTGACCCAAACTCAAAGAACAGACAATACGTAATGGTCTTTCTAAACAACAATATTATATACAGAATTAGTACAAAGCAAAATTCAAAACATAATGGTAAGTAAGATTCAATGCAGATATATTAAGATTTGAAGATCCTGTCTGAGCCCATTAGGAGAAAAAGAGAAAATATATAGAATATACAAACTAAGCTATGCATAGAATAGAGGGCAATCATACATATAATACTTAAGCTCTTATATGTATGTGAAGTATATGCATATAAGATGCTATACACAAATCTTCTTAAATGTATTCTATTATTCATGATATGGGATGGCTTGTTACCTAACCACTGTCATGGTAGCAGTCACAGGTACTTTAGGTAAAGAGATGCTCTTTAAGTGCATATTTAAAGCTTTTAATTGTTTCTACATTTTTGATGTCAGTTGGCAGGTGGTTCCAGGTAGCAGGTCCTGATCAATAGAAGGCTGTCTCACATACAACAGTTTTAAAAGGAGAGGGTACTAGAGTGATATTGTCCTGTTTACTTTTGAGTACACAAGGGTCATCATGCAAAAGTAGTTTCACTCTTAAAGGAGGTTGTGACCATACACAACTTAAAAACTCACAAACCCAGTAAACAACAAAAAAGCGAGCTGGAACACGATAAGAGCAGGCTAAAAACTGAAAATGTTTAATAAAATCCAAGTAAAAGTAAGCGCTTTCGGCAGAAACAGTGTTCTGCCTTCATCAGACAAACATAAATCATTCAAGTGACACCTCTTTTAAGTAAATTTCAAATAATTTGACAAATCAAGAGCAAGTGCATTTTTCAATTAAGAAGAAACCATGGGAACCTTAAAACAGCGATGTACTTTACATTATTAAATACTAGTCATTGTTTTGTAGTAAACATAATAAAGCAAGACAAATGAAGTTCACTAAATGTAATGACCTTCAAACAGTATATGCAAGTAAATTGTACTTTGCTTAAAAATTGTTTGAAGGTCATTACATTTACATCGCTTTTTTGTTGTTTACTGAGGTTGTGACCATATTTTACAGCCTTGTAAATTAGAATACTTAGAAGAAAAGTGGCCCTATGCGGCACTAAAGGCCAAATGGATTTGTTTAGCATATTGCAGTGGTGAATCTGGGGATCTGATAATAGCATGAATCATTTTATTCTCAACTGTCTGTATTCTGTATGTATTGTAGGCTGAATGTATAATGAGAAAAGGAAGATCATATACCAATTTGGGTATTAGAACATTTTTAGCAATGGCCCTGGAATCATTGGGTGAAAGGAGGTGACTGATTCTGTAACACAGTTAATTGAGCAAGAAATGTATTAGTTACAAAATTTATGGCATGGGTATTTTTTTTTTTTGGAAACCTGTTTCAATAGATATCTGGGATACTGGAAGCTCTGCTAAAGAAATTGAAGGATCCAGGTGTTTATATGGGTCTGTTTCAGATTGCTGACTAGCCACATTGTGGAGTGGCTGAACATCACTCTTTAAATATTGACATGCACAACATCAAAGCAGGAAAATAAGAGTCAAATGTATTATGTGAGATCATGAAACAGCAAGAATTAGGGTACTGGGCATTTCCCACTGTAGTGGGATCCTGGAGTTGATATATATAACAAGCATGCAGTGTGAGGATGCAGCCCTCCATGTGGGTGTAGGTGATGACTTTAGATATGTTTTATTTATTTATTCTATTGCTTCAGTGTTTTGCACTTCAAAGTTTTCAGCTCAGTGTTTAGCTAGTCAATGTGCAGTGATTTTGAGCTTCTTAATTAGATTGATTAACCTCAAGGTATAATTTGCTCAACATATGCATTTTACAAGACACATGGCTGTGTGGCCAAGCAATGGAGGTATGCACAGTACACAGAGATGAGGCTACACATTGAAGGGTCAGACAAAAGAGGAAAAAAACAAAAAAAAAAAGAGAAAGGCATTTTACTGGGTTGTGCAGGTACAGCAATACAATCAGTCATGTGCAGAGGAGGCAGGACAGAATTTCCATCAGACTTATTTATCGTGTTACAATAATTGCTATGTGGAAGGGAAGGAGACAGGCATTCAGAACTCATGAGGAGGCAGATGCACTGGTGAGTGTGAACCAGGGGCTCTCGGGGAGCAGAAGCACTTGGAAAAAGTTGTGGGAAAGCAAAGGGACTATGGAAAGATGAAAGGAGAAATCAAAGCAAATTTATTTGGACTTGCAGGAGCCAGTGTAGCAGGTGAAATAAGTCATATCCATGTTCTTTTTCTGCTTAACATCTGTAACTATATATATTAAGCACGGGCATATTTGGGTATGTAGGATGATTGGAAGATAGGTAATAAGAAGATCAGGGGAAAAGATGGCCCCTCCATATGGAGATGGATGGAGGAAGAAACAGATGGATGCTTGTCTGAGGAGCCATAAAGGTACTGAGAGCCTGAGATTTACCAAATTTGACCCACAGGGAGAAATGGATGAGAAAAATCAACATCTTCTAAGCAGAAGCTAAACAATTATAGGTAATTTATTATGGAATTATAGCAGTGATGACACTAGAAAGCATACTTTTTTGAATTATGTTTAGTTATTTGTGAGACCTTGAGGGAAAGGTAGATGCAGTAGGCCTTAAGTGGTTTAAGAATAAGGAGTTATAACTGGTCATAAAGTGATACACGGATATGTATATTAAATCACTAATGAGGGTGGTTTGTTCAGATGAAAGAAGGAGTAAATTAATTAGTCTGACAATTAGTTGTAATACTCACTAGAGGGAACTAACACAGAAGACATCACAGCAAGATAGAGCAATGGATCCCCAAATTAAAGCAAAACCAGTGGAGCAAGAAACATCTGATCTTTTGCCAGATGAAGATACTTTGGAGCCTTCCATAACAAAGCAGTGCAAATGTCCAGTTGGATTTGCACAGCAAGGGGAGGCACAGGAAACTTTGACAACTCTGATGCAGCCAATGTTGTGGGGTGATAGGCCAGTGAGTTCCCATATGAAAGAGCAATGGATGGCACAGGATGAAACTGAAGAGAATGTGGCACAGGAAGATGTTGTGGAACTACCTATAGAATGTAAGAACAAACAAGATACGTGGAGAAGGCTGGATGAACCAGAAGAATCAGATTGCACAAAACAAGTATATCCAGCCGACACAGCAAAGATTACCACCAGATCTGAGAAGCACCTATGATAGGCATGAAAGCACTCATCTTCTCTGTGTTTTTTATTGTTTTTAACTTTTGTTTTTAATAAACAGAATTTTAAGGGGTAATGTCTGCTGTGTCAGCTGGATATACTTGTTTTCTACTATAGACTGCCCACAGGAAATGGAGAACAAAGAATATGCCCTCAGTTTAGAGAAAAATGACCTAAGAGAAGAGTTGCTTGATTTTATAGAGATGGACAGACATATTAAGATCAGTGAAAGAAACAGATTACAGAAAGTCAATAAAACCCCCAAATTAGAAGTTTGACAAAACAAATGAACACAGTAATTAGGACTGTTCACAGAAATTCATGCAATATAACAGAGGTGAATTGGATATATTACTGTGCAGCTAAATTAATATTAGATAAACACCCAGATTTAATAAAATCCATGTAGGCATAGGGCAGAGCCTACACAGAAGGTACCATGTCTGAGTATGTAGATCCCACTTGGAGAGCGCCTTAATCATCTTATGTGTTTCTGACAGTGTTAGGCACATCTGCAAAACAATTACCCTTGCCATGTATCAAACCTGGCCCACTGTTAATTACAACACAGTGCATTAGCTGACTAGGCCACTCAGCTCCAAATTAAAGCAGATGTTTCCACCAGCGTATCCTGATTGCCACTGACACACTGCAAATACATATAATGGGGAAATTGGCAGTGTACTTGGGATTGTTATGCAGACACTACACCAGTACACAGCCAAATAAATATTAATGGATGTATGTGAGGCCTGGGATAGCAGGTATAGATGTCAACTGTACAGACTGTTGCAGTATCTCCACAGTTGTTCCCCCTAGTTTGGGCATGATTTCACAAAAACATATTTGTCTGCTAAGGTACTGGCAAGTCATTAAAAATTGAGGGTAGAAAATCATGACAGACCTTTGAGTGTCATACCTCAAACCCATCAGAAAACACATGCTAATGCAATTCCTGTGTCACAGACTGTATGCATGCACATATATCTTGCAAATACACCTATTGCAGTAGTGACCCAGTAGCTCAGTCTGTTAAATGCTGTGTATGCAGTGCATTCTGCCACCCACAGTCCTGGGTTCGTGTCCAGTGTGTTGCACTTCAATTACACTCTTGTGAATACAGCAAATAATAACTGAGTCATGCAATTTTAACCAAAACAGGTCGCTGCTACTGAATTAACTGCTACCCGTGTTAGCAGGTCACAGACCTGTAAGTAGAGACACACTGTACATATTTGTATAGCATACCTATATGCACCTACTATGCTCAGATTGGCACTGTTACATAACAGATGTACCTTAAGAGCATGCCTCGACTGTTATATGTACCCTCACCCTGGCTCTGCTGTAACAACAGAGCTGACACTCTTCCCTCAGTGACACATACAGCTTGCTGTCCTCCAATGTGCACACACTCCCCACTATGAGTCCTAGGCAAAAAGCAGCAGCCTGAAGGCTGCAATATATGCAGCTGTATGTTATACTACCTACTATAGACCTACCATACATGACAACCACCTAGAACAAGGGATCCACACAACACCCATACATAAAGCGGTGGGGGCAAAGATCAAGCAACAGGGACAGGTGTCACAGTCTGCCCCTACAAACATACAGAGCTGATAGACCAGCAGCTACTGCAGCAGCATGCATATTCTGATGGGTATGATGTCTGACACTCACATGTATCTTCCCCCTTACTGACCTCATCCCACAATGTTTAACACTGAACTGCCAGATAATCATAAAGTCATTTGACAATGGCTAAACATAGCATGCAAAACTGTGGACATACCTCATAAATCTCAACAGTGGACAGTATTTGTACCTACTTTCTGTAATGTAATTTCCACACGTCACTAATGTCCAGCTCACAGACTAAAAAAGGGGCCAAGGCCTACATGCAGGCCTTAAATATTGCACTGTTGTGCCATGTCATTGGCTAATGAAACTGCAACCCAGCTTTTCTGGATGAAATTAGCAAGTCTGAGCCATGGATTGGTGCACAGGCAATTTTACCTGTCAATGAGCATTACCTACAAAAGGCAAGCAACTGCCTATGAGAAACAGGTCTGTAGCCTGCTTTACCAAGACACACTGTGATTTGCCAAGCATTGTTCTTGAAGATTTCTTCACAAAAGGATTACATCACTCTACCAGGTATGCAATACATGTCCCTATCTGCAGATGGGAGGATGCAGGTATGGGGAATAGAGATTACAACAGTAGGCCTGTAGTACATCTCTGGGAATGACATGTAGTTGATACTCTGCTATCCAGCAGCTACAGGCATGCCTCTCAATTGTGCCTGCTGTGAATTACGTCACAGCTGTGGCCCTCTTGCTCCCTCCCACAGTGGTCATTCCTGTACAATTTCTACTGGATTATGTGTTAGACATATTGACAGTAAGTAAGGGTGGACACAGCTGTCATATCACATGATGTACTGTCATTTAGCTCCTCTCAGTCTGTGAATGTCACACAAGAATAGTTCAGATATTGTAAAGGTGTCCCTGACTGTCCCTGATATACTCTGGCTAGGTCACAGTTTAGTCGGCATTCATATGTCATTGTTTGAGAACTATGGCTAACATACCTGGCAACCCCCTACAGCAGGAAGTCAGGTCATAGCTATTATTAATGGAGGGACACACGCCAAACCTCAGCAATAGAGTGTATATATTGGTCATACAAAGTGAGAGCATGAATAGAGTAACAGATATTACTGTAGCATAACAGTTTTCTGAGGGTTCTGGCTTGTGACAGCCAGATTCTCTATATTCTGAGAACAACCATCAATTACTGGCCAACCGCTTGCCACACAAGTTTGTGCCAAAAGGACCACATATATCAGGCACATGTGCAATTCAGCAAACATCTGTACACTGGAGAAGTAAGATGCCTACAGGGAGGATATACTACACTGGGCTGGCATTGCTGTCTGTCATTGTGGCACACTGATGGTGCTGGACTGTCCCTATATACTTGTAATAAGACACACCAATGTGTCTGACAGTGGCTGTAGGACATAGTAGTGGGACTTTGTCCACAGGGGATACACCACAGTAGATACCATTGATGGGTGTGGAGACATACAGCACACTCTGTCATGGCACACAGGGACATATCCATTATTGTTACTATGTTGGTGATAGCGACATACATAGTGTGTTGATAGACTGTGGGGTATGGTGTGGGAGGTAGCAGTGGATAGTGGAGGCCAATTTGGATGTGCAGGGTCTGTACATAGTGGATATCAATGTATCTGGTCCTGTGATGTGTTCCCCTACTGTATTTCAGAAAGGATGTATCAAAGGAGGCACCCACCATTTTCAGAGGCTGAAAATAATGCCATCCTGGATGGCCTCAGACTGCATCACAGCATTCTGCTGTCCAGGACTTGCCAGCATCATGACCAATGTGCAGCACTGTGGGCTGACCTCATCACAGCAATCAACCAAGCAGGCGTACAGGACAGAACCTACAAGCAGGTCTGACACCCGCCCACAGATATGGTCAATGGTGCACGTCAAAGGGCTGCCACTGTGGCAAGGGACCGTGCTGCCACCAATGAAGGGCCTGCAGCAGAACAACCACTCTCAGCTACAGAGGAATTCCTGTCAAACCTGGGAACAACCACCAGCTCCCAAGCATCCATCACCCCATACATTGTGGAGGTGGCTGCCATAGCATCCACAGCAGAGGATTGTCCAGGTAAGCTTCCTGTATTCATCAGTGTAATACTGTATCAGCCGCTGTGGCAGCCTCTGCATACCAGTACATGAGTGTCAGATCTATCTGCATTGGGGGTGGGGGGTTGGTTTTAATGCACAGTTGTGCACACATACACAGAATGTCAGCAATGTAGGCAGTATCACACTAGCTACTGTACATGTTGATGTATGCACATATTACCCTGTAACAATGTCACATTTGGTATTGCTGACAATACCTCTCCCTCACATTTCCATAGGTACTTCAGGTGTGGCCATAGTCCAAGGTTCTGTACATGGTAAGTGTGATACTGTTGTTGTACGGATCAGTATATACCCTAAGAATGTTAACGGCTGACATTTTGCCCTAGGCACAACTGTTATGCTTAGCCAGAGTACAATACTTGTATGTCAATTTCAGAGGGGTTAAATGACATGCATTGAATGGTTAATCACAGTTATGTGTTTGCAAGAGCAGTAACACATTTGCAATTATATTTGAGAAGGTCTATGCCGTCTGTTATACAGGAGGCAATCACTCACAGATGCCTGTTCATACACAATATGGAGATGACACATACCTGAGGCAGTGATACTAGAACTGGCGTAGTATGCCCAAGTTGTGTGCACTGTGTTTTAGGTGTAGGTCTATCACATACACTGACATATTGCTTAATGCACAGGTGTATAGTACTGTCAACATTAACCGGATGTAGCTGCAGAGCATGTTATAAAGGGTCTGTCTTGTATGTGTATGTTGTAGTCTGCTAGTGTGTTGTGCATGGATAAGAAATAAGATATGGTATGTGTAATGCAGTTGTGGCTCCTCACCTGTAGGTGTATGTATGTGGAGTACCATACAAAATAGTGCAGGTAGTAATGTACTTATTTTGTCTTCCTCTCACATGTGAACGTGGGGGTTGTAGTGTGTCCCCGTCACAGCCTAATGTCAGTGTCTCATCAGACTCTGATGATAAAGGTGGCCATAGTGAGGCACGGGTGGGGTTGTTGGGGGCTAAATCTGTCCCATGGGTTAACATCCCACTTCCTCCCCCAATGCCCCGCATATAGTCAGTATGCCCACACATACCCAGTCCCCTGTGGCCACAGATAAGGGACAGCCAGAGTGTGGTGACATTGCACAGGAGAGTATGGTAACTATGGAATCAGTGAGTGTAGATACTATCCATAGCCAGAGAGCTGGCAAGGTCCCACACAGGCAGATTGACAGGGTTGTTCGAAGGAGGACTGCTGCCCATCCACCACCTGTGACAGGTGTCACATCACGGGTCACTCGTCCATCATGGTGACACAGGTGTGTTCCAAATGCAACACCAGATGGATGCTCAGGATCATGTATGCAGCACAGTCTGACATCCATGATTCCCTCCACCACATTGGTGAAGCCATGGATCATTTCACTGATTTAGTGGACAGACAGTGGGGTGAAACATTGTCAGTCCTTGACCTCACATTGTCTGTTCTGGAACATCTGGTTGGAGTAGGGCACTGGACACATGGACGTAGGTCAGCAACACCATCTGCTGAGAGTCCACGTGGCCATGCACATGCATGCTCCCTTAGTGGCAGTACCTCCACCACTACAGAAGGGAGTGTGCTGTCCACACCACAATGTGACAGGCCATAGGCACATGGTCCTGGGCAGTCCTGTGTGGGACTCTGGCCCATCAGACACCAGTCACCATCAGTGACTAGCACTGTATCTGACCCCGGGCATTGTGGTGCCAGAGCCACTCCTGGCAGAGCCAGTTCCTATGTTCATGGCCAGAGATGGTGAGCTGTCCACTCTGCACAGTTGTCTAACATACACATGTGTAGGGCTAGCACTTGGATTGACTGTGTATACACATGCACTCAAACATCACTGTCACATGCAGGTCACCAACAGACACACACGGCACCTCTCCATGACCCAGCTAATCAGCACCCCTTCCTGACTCACACAAATGCTGTCAGCTGTTTGGCACAGCCTAGGCCTCTGGCACCCGTACACCACACCCTGCCATGTGAGGATACCTGTGTCACATCCCTGCCATCCATACCATTGATGCAGGGACATACAAATATGTGTCTGATGCACAGGGTGACTATATTACATTACATATAGTTTTTTAGTGTGGTAGTGTTATGCCATGACATGTGCTGTATGCTGGCATGTGTCATGAGTACACATCATAGTTTGTGTACCTTGGTTGCATGATGTTAGATTGGCAGTAGTGTTTCAGAATGACAGATGTCTCACAGAACTGTGTATGTTTTTGTTCCAGGGTCTGAGTGGCTAAACTATGGAGATTTGGCTGTAATACAGCAGCTCAGGACAGCATGGCAGAAATGGAAGAAATACGACATTCAGCAAGGTACGGCTGTATATGTGCATGGTTACCTAGGTGCATATGTGTAGAACAGTGTGTTGTGGACAATGGGGACAGTCAATGTAATCTTCCATGCATACCCTGTAACAAGGCCTACTACCCTTGATACTTGTCACCTGGGTGTTCTGTATTTACAAATGTATGTGGTGATGGATGGCATGTATGCCTTGGCAGATGTGGACTATTTAGGGCCAGCAGCTAGTAACAGGGCAGTAAAATTCTTGACAACCGCACACCCACATATGTACTGCAGCATGGGAATATATTTGTGCACTAACATAGAGTTACCTTTAGGGATATTAGAACCCCTACCTGTCTATTAGTATACATTATAGCACTACGTATTTATCATATGTGCCACAGAGTTTATCTATTTTGACATTTTCAGTCAGTACTGTTAAGGTGGATGACATCAGCAGGCCTTGTAAAGGAGGCCAATGAGGAGGCTGGCAGGTAGTCACTGGGCCTTAAAATGTATAACCATTGCACAGAGATAGACAAACTGCTGCAAGGGAATATATTTACACACACACACACACACACACACACACACACACACACAAAAACACAAGAACACACACGCACACACACACGCACACACCTGCACACACACACACACACACACACACACACACACACACACACACACACACACACACACACACACATACACACACACATACACACACACACACACACACTGTTTTGGAGATTAGAACCCTCCCTATATGGTAGTATAGACTATAACACTAAGAGCTTATCGCATGCGACACAGAGTTTATCTGTTTTGGCATTGTCATCCAGTGCTGTTAAGGTGGGTGACATTAGCAGATATTGACAGGGAGGCCAATGTTGAGTTGAATGCTAGTCAGAAAGCCATACAATGATTGGCCATTGCACAAAGATAGGCATGTCTGTACCACTGTAAGGGCAATTTCTATACACACACAAGGTGGCTGATGTGAAATTAGAACCCCTACCTACTATGACACATAAAAGCTTGCATTACTAATTGCATGCACCACCAGTTACATGGGATATAGATATGGCTGTAGCCACAGTACTTGTGGCCTATGCAAATTGGCCTTGTCTTACACAGGCAGTGTGGCCTGCAGAGTAAACTTGTTTTATGCTGTTATTGTATCTAGTGTTCTAGCAGTGGCATATCTGTTAATACCCCTGCTATGAGTGTATAGTTACCAGTATCACCATTTCTGGCAGGTTGCACTTTGCTAGGTGGATAATCGTCCAGTGGCAATATGGCCTACCCAAGTCCTACGTTGAAGCCGTTGCACATTACACCTGCTCACCATTGTCTGTCTACAGGCTGACATTCCACAAGCACAGGGTTCTGTGTTTGGGTGGATTATGTTGTTATGTGACCTTGGTCTTTTACCACCAGACAACTGTTAGGTGTTTAGATGCAGATAACTCCAACATTTTGCGTGTAGGTGTGGACATTGATTCATCCCCACAAACATATACATGTGTGTGTGTGTGTGTGTGTGTGTGTGTGTGTGTGTGTGTGTGTGTGTGTGTGTATATATATATATATATATATATATATATATATATATATATATATATATATATAAAACAGGGATGTCAGCTTAGGTGTAGCTGTGTGTTCATTATGTAACAGTGTTATATAGATATATGTGGAGGGTCTACATCACTCTACACATTTATGTAGCTCTATATATGTATGTGTGTGTGTGTGTGTGTGTGTGTGTGTATATATATATATATATATATATATATATATATATATATATACGCCACATAATGATAGATAAGGTGATCATGTGTGAGGGGTATAAGGAGAGACAAATTTGTATATATAGCTATCTATATGCACAGACATATTTTCACATATTAGTTCTTTAGGCAGATGAGGTATCAGACATGGGCTCAAGTTAGCTAAGTGTAGGAGCATTCCTAGTGTGACTGTCGGTTCTTAAAAGTTGACTCCAGGCCAGACCTACCTGTACTCCAGTCCAGGATTTTGTGTGCTGCTGCCAATTTGCTGCTGCACCTGATTCAACATTCCAGCACCTCCCTGATATTTTGTCCAAGGGAGTCCCTTGTCTGTGTGTTGAATGTAATATATGACTCATACCTAGTGACTGTACAGATTTTTATAGACTGTACATAGTTTTGCATCATACGTATGGTATGTTTTACATAGCATTTTGATTTTCTGGTACATCACTGGCAAATCATTATAGACTGATGTTAGGAAATGATGACAGACATTTGAGTTACTGACTCCATACACACCAGGAAACCCATGCTACTGCATGACCTGTTATTCTCTGACATTTCTACATTTCTCTGGCCACTAGTTAAGCCTTCTCCTTATATTTGTGCCTTTGTCCCACTACAGTTCATGGGTTTGTCCAGATTTCCTTCTCTAAGTGGTTGTAAGTATGGTGTGACTAGGGTACATGATGTAACACATCACACACAGAGTGACAGTCTTCACACCTCTGACTGTAAATGTTTTGCAGAATGACTGCTCTGCTCCTCATACAGTTCTGTTTTTTCTGGTACTGTACTACTAAATGGAGCCCACTGAATTGTTGTCCATACTGACACAGTTAAGTGATGGCCTTTACATCCTGCTACTACTCTGACTTGTTGCAACCTGCTGTTATACTAGCCACCTTCTCGGTTACTCAGAGCACGTGCAATGTCTGTAGGTTTGGCCATCTGTCCCTCCATTTTCTCTGGCTTTTACCCATTTTCTTACAGTAACAGATTGTGAAATATTGACAGTGTGTGGGACTCGTATCATAGGAGTACCTCCCATACAAAAGTTATAGGTGCAGCCAGCTTTGAACCATGAACACCATCAACCATGCTAATATACTTAACCGACTGAGCCACAACAGCCACCAGAAAGGGAGTTTTAATTGCTCACACTATCAATAGCAGACAGACATATACATTTTGATCCCTGCATATTGTGGAAAATAGGACATGTAGCCAGGTTGTTTGAGACAGCCCTGGGATTGTGTGGTCTGCTGATATATCCTTGCAAACATACTCTGTTACTGCAGTTGTATGTGAACACTGATGTGTTGGGAGTAGGGAACTGTAGCAATGAGAGTTGTGCATCTGTCCTATGACCCTGCTGTTTGGCAATTACCTTACTTACTGTCGTGGGTTTTGCTGCCTTGTGGCCTACTGCATATTATGGGGCAGTCATTATTGGACAGAGTACCTGTTGTCCTGCACAGTTGTTTGCTCTCTGCAAGTAGTCCAGTTGCCCACTTTATTCCCTTACATAAATGCAGCAGGTCCGTACATATGCTACCATAGTGTAGTACCCCGTACATTTGCTGTAAAGGAGAGTGACTTACCTTGTGCATGCAGCTGTTGGGATACCTTTTTTCAGAGCTGACTCTGTTTGATGCACACAGTACACAGCCAATGCAAGGTAAGGTGCAGGTTGTGTGGTGTGGCTAGCATCCTTTTTACTATGTATGCAAGTCGGAGTAAGGTGTCAGTCCCTAGGACCCTAGGTTTTCAGTGTATGTGCTATGCATTGTCTCTTTGCCAAAGTCAGGGCATACTGGGCATGACTATGTCTACCTACAGAGACAGCCTCAGGGGGTTCCTCCTCCTAGCCTCCCATGGGTGTGGCTGTGGGGGACCTTGGCACTGGTGGGGGGGCTGTGTGTACCGTCCTTGTGATGATTCAGCTGCAGCTGTTTCCACAGGATCATAATTTGTAGCATGGCATATACTGTGAACATCTGTGCACATGTGGCTGGACAGTACTATAGGGCTCCACCAGATATATTAAGGCACCAGAGCCATGACTTCAGCAGCCCAAACACACACTCTATGATGTTCCTAGTTTGTGAGTGTGCCTCATTTTGGCATTTTTCAGTTGGTGTGTGTGCATTTCTGATGGGTGTCATCATCCACGGCTCCAGTGCATAGCCAGCATCCCCTACTAGATGGCCATACAGGATGTCCCCCCTGGCAAAAATCTGGTACAGCTGTGATGCATGCCAAATATGGGAGTAGTTATAACTGCCAGGGCTGTCAGCGCACACATTCATTATGATGACCTGGGCATTGCACAAGACCTGGCAGTTGATGAAGTGATATCCCTTGTGGTTGATATAAACTCTACCCTCCTCACTGGGCAGTGCTTTAATGTGTACATGAGTGCAAGTCTATGGCACCCAGTTCCTCAGGGTAGTGTACTACATAGTAGAAGAGACACATACTGCTCACCTTTTCCTCAGGGGTGTGGGGTAAATAAATGTGCTCACTGGCATTTGTCTGCATGGCAGCCAAGAACTGGTGGAGTACCCTTGATGCAGATGCCTGTGAGACCCCCGTCATGTCCCCAGTTGGTCTTTGAAAAGTACCTGTAGGTAGTATTTTAAGGGCTACACATACCTATGGGTTCCCCTGTGTTGACTCTGGTCTGAGTTGAGGGTGGCAGAGCTCAGTGAGTTCTTGTAGTATGTCCCTGACCACCCTGTATCGCTCTACAATCTCCAGCTCATGTAGCTCCTGGAAGGTTACCCTGGGCCTGAACACTTTTCTCCGTCTCAGACTAGGCCTATTGTCAGTGGCAGCATCAACACTGACCTCAGCCTCTAACACATACAGATGTAGCAGAGCTGCATCAGCCCCTAGCAGTCTGTCAGTTAAAACTCCCAAGTCTGTACTCCAATGGTGTAGAGTATGGGGGAAAATCAGATTGTAGGATGTATGCATACTTTATAGTGCTCTGCTGCAGATGCAGCCTGTGTGAGTGGCTAACTATGATGCATTTGACCTGCCAGGTACATCACTGAGGGGTTTGAACATCCCACTGTAAGTGGAACAAGGATTATCAGCATTTTATACATGACTGGCTTTCCCAGGAAATTTCCTTTTTCTTCTTAACTGCCTTCCCTGCTAAGCACTAGGCACACAGGTATAAATAATGCTCAGCAGTCAATAGACACACCCCTATGCACTGGCATGCTCAGCAAACCAGCTAAGACATGCGCCCTGCAGCTAAACAAAGCTTAGCAGCACTGGACACACACCTCTGCTCAGGCGAGAGGCATGCTGCACAAACGGGTGTCGCTGAGCTCCAATCAGCTTAAAGATATAGTGACACACCCTCTTTTGATGTCAGGTAGCTCTTATGTGGACACCAACATGGTTCTAGTGTTACACACATTTTATCTGCGGACACAGTAGCCCATTTTTGCTATTCAGTAACCCCAGCTCATTTGTATACAGATTGGTGCACACAACCTGGATACTTCACTATTCCAGGGCCTACCTCCCTAGCAACCACTGATATCTACCATTGTACATACTCTATGCAGGTCCCTATAATGCATTATTCTCACATATTTCTTATTTTTAGTTTTTATACTTTTTAACGGCACATTTGAGCGCTGCTGCGCTCCGTGCAAATATAATATGGGTATTAAAAAAAATTAATTTATTACATTATTTTGCATTATTCTTTGGACTCACAGGACATAGATTTGCACATATCTGTGCCTACTATGCAATTTCTGACCTTGTAAATGAGCTTTTACATCCCTTGTTCCATTTTTACTTTCTTGTACACTGAAACTTAAACACCGACTTGGGGTCTGTAGAACTGCCTATCTGCTTGCTGGATCACTCCAGCACCCTAATTTGCATGCAGTTTACCTGCTTATGAGGTGATTTGCATGCCACAGACACCTCTATGCCTGCAAGCTCGTTCACACCCCTGCTCTGTTTTTTGGATCACACTGCTACTTACTTCTGTGTAAGCTTTGTGGCACTATGCCTACATGGAAAATCACTCTGAGTAGGCTTTATTGAATTCCCCCTAAAGTCTTACAACAAAAACACAAAGCAGTAAGGGAAAAGAAGGGGAGAAAATGAATGCCATCATGGAAGTATCAAATAGAAAAAACTATAAAGCATTTAAGACAAGAAGTGTCACTGTTAGAAAAAACATAGAAAAGGGAACAGATCAACAAAAATACTCAGAAAGATAGACATGATAAAAAATGCACAGTATCAGAACAGATCAGGATCTATCATGCACTATCGCAAATAAACCAAAAATATCAGCACAGGCAGAAAAACTTAGAAGATATACATATAAATATAAAATAAAAGTACAAAATATGCAATTTATTGATTACATCAAAAAGTATTACAGAGAACTGGGAAACAAGGCAAAATGAATAAAAACACCAAAAAAAAAAAAAAAAAAAAAAAAAAGAAATCGATACATTTTGGAGAAATATTTATGAAGATCCTGTGGAACATAACAAAGAAGCTAAATGGATAGAAGAAGCAAAAGAAAGAATAAGAAATTCAAATGTACAGGATATTTAATGGGATGAACTATGTACAGGATATTTAATGGGATGAACTAACAGCCAGAGCGACTGAAACAAAGTTAAGAAAAGCTCCTAATTAGAAAACCCCAGGCCCAGGTGTAGTACATAACTTCTGGTTAAATGTATTAACATCTTTATATGAAAATTTAGCCATGTGTAAGCCCTATTTATATGCACACCTTGAACAGACACCAGCCTGGCTAACAACAGGAAAAACAAACATCCTACTTAACAGTGAACCTGCAGGCTATCCTAAAAACTATAGACCAATAAGTTGCCTTCTGATGACCTATAAACTATACACTGGAATTGATGCCAACAGAATTTATAGTCATTTAGAAAAAAACTCAGATATGGCAATAGAACCAAAGGGTAATAAAAGAAACTCATATGGAACATGCGGAACAAAGGATCATTTGAAGTTAAATAAATTCATAATGGAGAACTGCAAAAAGGGGGACAATCTAAGTATGGTATGGCTAGACTATAAAAAAAAGCATTTGACAGTATCCCACATTCATGAATAAACTTGTGCTTAAAAATGTACAAGATAGACCCTACACTGATCAATTACATTACAGTGACCATGAAACAGTGTTAAACCACTCTGCAGGTAAGCCATGATAAAGGACAAATTATTATTCCATGGATAAAAATTCAAAGGGGGGTATTCCAGGGTGACTCTTTTATTATTGCTGCTCTTTTGTCTTGCCATTAACCCGTTAAACTCTCTACTTACCAGACTAGGTCATAGCTATAATTTGGCTCCCAGAAAACAACAAAGTGTAAAGACTTCGCAACTTCTTTTTGTAGATGATTTAAAACCAGATAGTTCATCAGATGAGGAAATGCAAGCACAATTGCAAGTGGTCAAACTTTTTCAGATGATATAAGAATGCCATTTGGTCTTGATAAATGTGCAAAAGCAACCTTTAAAGCAGGAAAGCTGCAGCACTAAGAAAACATCAGTTTGGGACAGGAATGTGATATAAAAGAACTTGAGCAAGAGGGAGCATATAAATATTTGAGAACTGATGAAGGATCAACAATAAAACTTCAACAAATGTGAATAAAACTCAATAATGAATATTTTAGAAGGTTTAAAGTAATACTAAAAACAACATAGAGGAACAAAGACTAAACTATAAACCAATGTGTTATTCCTGTCCTTATTGACAGTTTTGGAGTGACTGACTGGCCTCAAAAGATGTTGGATAGTTTGGACAAGAAAACAAGAAGGATGCTTCATGCTCATGAAATGATTTATAAAAATCAGTGCATACCAAGACTATATATTCCCCATTCCGAAGGAGGTATGGGCCTCCTTGAAATTGATTATATGTATAGATCTGCGACAGTAGGACTGCATATGTATCTACTGACTTTACAAGACCCAAACATAGTGAAAGTTTGAAACATGAGGACAGCAAGTCTAGGATGACTTCCCCGCTTAGTTTAGCAGAAGTATATCGGCATCAAGCAGGAATGGAAATCAAACCAGAAGTAGATAAAAATCAGGTAGCAACTGAATCTGCCAAAAAAAGAAAAGAAAGAATATAAGGTGAAGGATCAGATGAGAAGGCAAGAAATGTGGAAAATGCATAAATATAGATGCAAGTATAGGACACTCTTGGAACAACCTCATGTTGATCAGGATCAAATGCAGGAATGGTTAAGGAGAGGTGAATTTAAACCAAAAAATGAAAGGTTATTATTGGCAGCTAAAGACAGTAGACTACATACATGGTTTGCAAAGTCCATTGAACATGGGAGAAACAGACAACTGTAGGTTTTGTACAACAGAATTGGAAACAGTTGTACATCTTGTTGCTGGTTGTTATATGGTAATGGCAGAAGGACTGTATACTGAAAGGCATAGTAATGTAGCAAGACTGTTGGGTCTGTATCACGTTGCCTAACTCTTGAAAAAAGTGTGAACATCATATGGTTGACACCATATGTTCGAACTTTTAAAAGTTTGAACATTTTAACGGAGATGTCCATACAGTGCGAAATTGGAAGATTTCCCTTTTCTGCACTGTAGTACGATCAAGGAGTTGGTATATTTAAAGAGCAGGGAGTGTGGGGTGCAGGGGGGCTTGCCCCTCCCTGCTTAAACCTTTCAGGTAGATTTTTTCTTTGGTTTATTTTTTTATTACATTTTCAAACTTTTAGAAGTTCGATCATATGGTGTCAACCATATGACGTTCGAACTTTTAAAAGTTTGATTATGTAATATAGACGCATACTGTTACATTGGGGATTGTGCAAACATTATAATATTGAAGTAGCTGAAAAACACTGGAAACATGAGCCACAAAGTATCATAGAAACTGATGAAGTTTATAACACATGGGATAATCCATTACCAAGAGTTCAAAAAATAGATGTAAAAAATCATATATAGTAGTTAATAAAATGATTATTGAAATGGGTCTATATTAGCAAATTGAAGTGGTGGAAAGCCGAACACAGTTTCATTGACAAATATGTGTCGAACTCTCAGGTAATCGAATTACCAGATCACCGATTTTTTTTTCCTAGGGAAAAAAATGGTAGGCCAACTACATACGACACACCAGTACAAACATTATAAAGTGGGGGGCTTCACCCCCCAAAGTGGGGGGCTTTCTCCCCAACACCACCCCTAACTAAATATACTAACTCCCAGATTGCACTACAGTAGGGAAAAGGGAAAATTCACAGCGATCTGGACGTTCGGTTACCTGGGAGTTCAACACATATTTGTCGATGAAACTGTGTTTGGCTTTCTGCCACATCAATTTGATAATATAGCCCCACTGAAATTGCTACACTCAGTGACTACAGTTCCTTACGTAGAGAGAGACACAAAATCATAAAGTACCAGGATTTGCAGTTAAAAACAAGGGCAATGTGGAAGAAATATACCCAAACAGTTCCAGTAGTAGTAGGAGCAACGGGTCTTATAAAAAAAGAATTTACAATCATTCTTAGATATGTTACCGATACATGTAACTCCATGCAGATTGCAGAAAGAGTCATTACTGGGCACTTTGCAGGTACTACAAAGAGCACTTCTGGCTAACATCAAAGATTGAAACAATACTAATTTCATGAACTTTAATTGTGCCTTGACTTAAGAATGGGGTCCATTCCTGTCATGGTACTAGAAACCCAAAAGACATGGAGAAATTAAAAAAGGGGTAACATCTTGTATCTTGTCCTCACTAGTATGGAAACATCTTGCACCATCTCTTGTGTATCTTCATTACTTCTTCAGTCTGACCATAAAGTAGTTTCCTTCAAAATAAAATTGCAATTCCAGCCAAGGTACATTTAGAAATTTCTTTAAGACTAACTAATCCTAAGGGATGCACTGGCAAGCTTCAAATACCCTTTAACTCTACTGAATACATGGGAATGTGCATCACTACACTATACTAGCATGTAAATAGCTGCATAGCTGCAGCTGTACCCCATATGAACAAGTGCAGGGCAAACCTCAGAAACAAACCCAGATGATGGAACCATAATATAAAGAAAGGAAATGATA
The DNA here is from genome assembly GCF_019279795.1 of Protopterus annectens. Taxonomy (NCBI): domain Eukaryota; kingdom Metazoa; phylum Chordata; order Ceratodontiformes; family Protopteridae; genus Protopterus; species Protopterus annectens. Next base: position 1,246,628,869 of record NC_056744.1, on the reverse strand, counting down.
TTTTGACCAAAAGTAAGAAGATTAATTCCCAGAATGTTAGAGCCCTTGTCACTGAAATATATAAACAACACAGGAACTTAATAAAGTCCACCAAACCCAAGTTTGAGGCTAAAATAGCTACTCAAGCCAAAGACAATCACAAGGCATTTTTTTAGTTATGTTTGTTATCTTAAAAGCTGAATGCAGCAACATGCTGAGTCGATTGTGAGTGATGTCATCTACACTTAAAATCTGAAGATATAGTGAATTTTCTGTCCGACAAATTTAGCTCTAACTTTCCAGCTCTTTCCCTTACATCTGTCCCTGAATATAAACCTGAAACTGGTTCACCTCCAGCTATCACACAAGACCAAGTCCAAGACATGTTATCAAAAGCTAACTTTTAGTGTATATTTAAAAAAAATCGTACTACCCCTTCTGTCCAATATTCCTTATTCCTTTTGCTCCTTTCACACTGTTACAGGACACTGAGTGCTCACTTCTATAATTGAGGTCAGATACTGCACGCATTAGTGTGTGTGTGTGTGTGTGTGTGTGTGTGTGTGTGTGTGTGTGTGTGTGTGTGTGTGTGTGTGTGTGTGTGTGTTTGTTTCGGCTTTTCCTGGTTAGGGGTCGCCACAGCGGAACTCCGGTCTGCTAATGATTGGCAGTTGATTTTTACGTGCTGAGTTTCCAGCCCTAATGCACAACCTTCAATGAAGGTATGCCCATTCACGCATGTCTCCACACAGAAGACGCTCTAGCTGAGAGTCGAACCGGGCAGCGTCTTACTGTGAGGCGACATACTGCATGCATTAGTGCTGGCATATAATACTTTGTTTCCCTTCAGAATGCTTTTTATTTTTTTTATTGCACAGTTTATACCATTGTTGTGTAATAGTCATGCACTGCACATTTTTATTGGGCAATGTGTGCTTACATAAGAATGTTTTTACTGTGATATATTTAAGGAATAATCCACTATTGGGTGTGGGTATATCAGAATTTACCCACAGTTGGTGTGGTTTGATCATGAGGGTGAATCCCACAGTTGGAGTGATATGATCATGAGGGTGAAGCCCAAATGATTAAACAATGCCAACTCTGGGTCAATCCTGATATACCCATACCCAGGAGTGTATTACTGCTATTGTACAATGACACTATTTAAAAAAGACATGTCTTACCTTTCTTTAATAATTTTTTTGCATTAGGGCACTGAGGTGTTCTTCCATGTTTTTCCTTCTTTACTGACAAACTGTGCTTGTGTATGGGAGTTACATCCCACACTTGTGCAGGACATCAATGCAATGCAGGAGAAGCAAAGGAGAAAAGAGCATCTCCTTTGATGATTTTTTTTTCTGTCAATATTTTATGAGGGAGAGCACAGAAATACAGGGAAAAGTAAGTACATATTTGTTTATTTATTTTTGAGAATGTTCCTGATTTTTCTTCTGTTTTGCTCTGTCCCTAAGCACATTCCAATAGAAATTCTGGCTGGTCAATGGTACTTCAGCATCTGGAGTTTATTCTATTGGTATGTGATCAGTTTACAATAGGCATGTTGATTTAGCTGTCTGTATAGCTTTGCTATTGTAATAGTGTATTACTGTACAAACTGATTGAGAAATAGTAGTATTAACACTCTGCATATGTTGTATATACTAGTCACTTGCTTGTGCTAAGAATGTTGTCATAAAGTGACTGCCAAGGAGCAGAATGCAAATGCTTATGTATAGATTACAGAAATGGTTGTTGTAAGATTCTGAGTGTCAAGGAATCATAGGCACAGCTATTTTGCTGAGTTGAAAACAGCATGCAGGAGAGGGTGGAGGAAGTGACAGGAGACAGGAAGGCAGGAAGTTAGGGGTGGGTGGTTGTTTGTGCATAGGTAAATGGGTAGGCAGAGGAAAGTTTTAAAAGGCCACAAGTAACCAGGCAATGTCACTTTTCAACAGCAGAGTAGGAAAGAGCAGAACAGAAGCAGTGGTATATAGGAATGAACAGCAGGGGCAATGGGGAAGTAAGCAACAAAGAAACAGTGATGAATAAGAATCACTGAATTCCTGTAAAGAGTTCAGCAGCATCTAAAAATAATGGGAATTATTAAGACTTTAAACTTGAGACTTACTTCAAGGTAAATGACGTTTGGTTAATTTCTTACACAAACACTTTTTGTAAGATAAATCATGTTTTCCAATTACCTGTATTAATAAAAAAGCATGTTTTTGATTATTAGAGAGAAAGAGAGAGAGAGAGAGAGAGAGAGAGAAAGAGAGAGAGGAGAATGAGACTGTGTGTGTGTATATATACCTGGGGAGGGGTACAGGCTCATACAGCTTGGCCCTTCTCTGGGTGAGCCACCCTATGGTGTAGCAGACAGCCTGGGCGCTTCAGCCTGGGATCCTGAAAGTGGCAGATCCCCTTCAACCACTGGTATCTGGCTGAATGTTGACAGGGGACTGTCAGTGTTTGGTTGTAGATCCCCTCAACCATTGGTGTTGGCTGAGCATTTACAGGGACTACAGTGGCATGTTATGGCCTGGTTGATTGAAATTGACTTTGTTCCAAGTGTTGCCCTTTGTGCACCTCTAAATATTCATAGTTGGCATTGACATGATCTGGCACTGATTTAATACCTAATATGATTGGCATAATAAATACATGGCTGCGACCATTTCTTCCAAACAACTGTGTGGTGTGATTTGTAAAATGATGTGCATACTTATTTTCATCCAAGGCAATGTTTTCCCTTCAATTCTGAGTTATGCTGAAGAAGGAAGTGTACTTTTTCCATGTTCTCGTTGTGTAACATTTCCATCGTTTCTGTCTCTTCAAGCTAAAATTCATGACTCTCTCTCTCTGTCTCTGAAACACCCTACTTTCTGCTAGCAAAAAACAAAATCAAAAGAAGCTGAACTACTACTCACACATCCTGAATTCTTAGCTCAGTCACACAGGTACATTTCAGCAGGGAACTCAGAGTATACCATTGTGATGTTGCTTACGGCCACGGTATTATTCACTTAAAGCATAAAGTGGATTGCTGGTCTACTTGTAATTGTCTTTTGTCTTATAATAATAGTGAGACTGCAATTTCATACTACAGAACCCATGCTTACAACATTAAACAATATTTCTTATATTCCTAGCTGGCCTTTCTATCCTTCAGATAATTGGTTATACTCTTGCTGTTCTCTCTCCAAATTTAGTTTGTTTCATGCCACTCTTCAAACTTTCCTGAACTTAGTTTCTTTGCTGTGAAACTATAACTGAGTAAAACTCACCTGTAGATTCACAGCATTTTGCAGTATGTTACTCATGTTCACAGCTCTACTGTAACTGCAGTCTGGAATAGGTTAGATTAGATGCAAGTTACCCTCGAGGCCTAAATGACAAAGAGAATTTTAAAGTTTTTTTTTTTTTAAAAGAAAGAGAATTAAGCATTAATTGAAGTCCAGTTAAATTAATTGTATAAATATGCCCCGGGATTCAAGAAGCTCGGCGCAAGGACGGTGTTAGCCTTGTGCCAACTGTGTGGCGTAGAGATGGCACAGCAGCACCACATGCATATTAATGAGGGCACGCTGCCATAACGGCCACGTGCATAGGAAACGTGTATGAGTGCAGGGTCGTGTCCAAGTGCTGCACGGAGGCATGATCATGTTGGCTGCATACTCGCAACCTAAAATGCTGATTAGTACAGCCTGCCTCTAATAGTAATCACTCCTGTCAGTGTCCGTGGATACTGAAATGTATGCAAAGCATACAAGACATCATTGCGAACACCACAATAAGAAGTAAACACAAAGGCACATAGCTGAATATTGAGTCCCCGTCCCTCGAACAAAGATATTTAAAACCTTGTGCCCGTATTCCATTGTAGTGTCGTTAGTTATACCAAGTGGAAGTGAAACGCATCGTGTTAGCATGCCGCCAATTGCCAAGCCTAGCCCAATGGTTTGGGTTACCACCTGTCCCACATTGTGAGGGACAGTCCCCCTCTAGGCAGGTGTGTCCATACCAAATTCATAATAAATGTGAAATGTTCTGCGATAGTAGGACATAATTATGTCCCATATGTTAAGAAATAGTCCCATACAGTACATATGTCTGTATATAAAATACTATGTTACAAGAAACAGAATAAGCAAGTAAATGAAACAGAATAAGCAACTACACTGCTACAACAATAAACGCTTATATGTAGGCATGAAACTAAAGTACTATCCTTTGTAATGACTGTGGGTATGTGTTGGCCTGTAAACTCAGATATGTGCCACAAAAATGTCCCATCCAGGTCATATGAAAAGATGGCAACCCTACCAATGGTCAGAGCATTCGTCCAATATCTGCCCATTCACGGTCTAAGACGTCCTTGCCAGGATGGCCCATAGATGAACGGGTATTACCCGGGTCTACCTACCATGTCATGAAAGATAAGTATTTGCGAGTACCTATGTGCATGAAGTACAGCATGTGGTTGATCTGAAATGTTAATGTAGACCTCACAACCATATTGGTCCCAGAGATATGTAGTGTACGCAATGTGTTCTGTTGACTGTGCCATGGGCCATTAACTAGAGAAGGGATGAATGTTGATTGTGGAATATGGGGTTGGGGGTGACGGGTAATGTAATAATTCACAAAGGGGGGACTGGGTTGGATACACAATAGGTGAACTGGAGGTCTACGAGGGAGTGGTGGGTGAATCAGGAAGATAACCAAAGAACAAATATACACATCCGCAATACAATCATGCAATACACATGTACAGAAACGTTACCAGCGCATACCCACATAATGGTCTGGCCTGAACTGAGCCATCCGACCCCAACACACCTGGATACATAATTGAATACCCATCATCCCCTTCACAGCACACCACCCCCCCATTCCTGAATGTCCACCAAAACCAGCCATACTCGGGCTGCTAGATAGGCGTGGCCATATCTGCACATAGTGACCCCTACCCATATCTAGTAGGCAGTCTCACCCTAGGCATTCTCAGGATTGCAAACTATGTATCCCTTGCATGTATAACCCTACCTTACAGCCATAAAGAAAAGATGGTCATCGGTCCCCACAATTTTTGGATATCCCTCATGGGATATGTATCTGTTCTAAACATTAGACTTGGTGTCACAACATGATGTCCAGTCCTGTATACATCTGGACACAAGTTGTATGAGCAGTAGTTGTCCACAAGACTGCTCAGCCTCCAGCCGGTCCTGCAGAACCTATGACCCTGGATTAAACACCTGACTGTGATGCACGTTTCCTCACGTGCATTATCGGGAATATATACCTTACGCATTCGCATAGTGGCAGTTGGATATAGGGTGCTTAAGGCGCTTTAAAGCAGACATAAGTACAGTTACCACCTGCCCCACCTTGCGAGGGATTAAACACCTGACCGTGATGCACGTCTCCCCAAGTGCATTATCAGGAATATATACCTTACACATTTGCATAGTGGCAGTCAGATATAGGGTGCTTAAGGCACTGTAAAGCAGACGTAAGTAGGGTTGCCACCTGCCCCACCTTGTGAGGGACAGTCCCTTTTTGGGTAGTTGTGTCCTGAACAAATATAATGCAATGGCAAATGTCCTGTGATTGTAGGAAATATGTCCCATATTTCATGTAACAGTTGCATAAAACAGTTATTTATGTAAAATATTCAAAGTTACAAGAAACAGATGAAGCAAATAAACTGCTACAAGAATAAGCATTCATTTAGGGAAATAAGTAAAGTTCTAACCTTTGTACTGACCGTGGGTATGTGTCGGCCTGTAAAGTCTGATGTGCGTCCCGAAAATGCTCTGCTTTGGCCATATGAAAAGGTGGCAACCCGAGACATAAGCGGGTATGCAAGCATGTATGTGCGACGGTAGGTGGCGGTGATTCAACGGTATGGGAAATGTAAATGAGCATGTAGGTGTATATGCATGTGTATGTACAGACCGATATATACATATATATATATATATATATATATATATATATATATATATATATATAGATATATGTAAATATATGTAGATATGAAGAATGAACATGGTCACAATATAGGAAATCTCTGTAATAGTTAGTGCTGTTATATATCAGGATGGCCATAGGTGAGCACACCTCTGCATCCCCAATCACAGGTAGGATGCTAAAGGTGGAATGAACAATCTCCCCTTGCTAAGTCAGACTTTCAACTACGAACAGGGCAGTCCCGGTCCCCAGTCAGACAAGCCTAAACCCGGAAGACCATATGAACACCCTGACAACTGAACACACGTATGTGCCAGGACTATAGGCTGTAGAGGTCTGAATATCCTCGGAGTGAGTCAACATGTGGCATGAGTTCAGAGCAGTAGGGAATAGGGAATGACACATGTTTAGTAGTGCGTTTTTCCCAACAGGTAAATGGATGCCAGCTGTGTAAGTGAAGTGATGAGGCATGTGTTCAGGTAACTATGCACCATGGGTATACATATAAATAAGGCAGAACACGAATAGTGTAGTGGTTAGAGCATCCACCTAACGAAAAGGCATTCACGGTTGAAGGTCGACAATAGTACATATCATTTTCCTTGTGGAATGAATGTTGCTCTGCTGTAAAGCCGACATTTAAACATGTAAAGGTGAATGTGTGTATCGCATGGGACTATTAACCAGTTCCTTTCAACCAAATGGTATTGTCATAATGTAAATATGTAACGCACTGTAAGCATAGGCGAGTGCGCCTGCGCGGGTGTAAGCAGCTCCCAGCATAGGAAATGTATGTTTGTATGTACAGATGTCATATATATATACACACACACACACACACACACACACACACACACACACACACACACACACACACACACATATATATATATATATATATATATGTATATACATACGCACACATATGTGTGTATAGATATATATCTACATACATGAGAAATATATATATATATATATATATATATATATATATATAGATATAGATATATATATAGATATATATATATATATATATATATATATATATATATATATATATATATATATATATATATATATATATATATATAAAGAATGGACGTTGTAACAGTAAAGCATACACAAGGGATGTGAAGGGAATCAAGAGCAATGTTGGTATTATAAAGTGCTTTCAGCGTATGTCATAAAAAGCTGCCCAGGAGTGAGCAGAGCACCGCTACTCACACCACAGGCAGGGTATTACCAGTGGGAGTAACATCGTTGATATGCTATGTCTATTTTACACACAGACGGAATGTAGTCCCATGCTGGGACCTCCAAATATTGGAAAGCGCAAATGGCCATATTCCATAACCCCAGTCAAGGCATGTATGTGAAAATATACATGGCGGGAAACCCTGTGAATACACGAGATGGGACAGAATGTGTGTAGGGCCCCAAAAACTCTGGAGAGGGAAATGTGTAAAGGTGTGTCATGGCTGCAATAACAAGTCGATAATGGATGTTACGCATGTAAATTTAACACGGGTAGGGTGGAAGAACTATGGGTATGCAATTATGGATTAAGGTGTGCCAGGGTTGGATGGGCTGGTTCTAATGGACTACCCTGTGGAGGTCAGCTAGGTCGTAATAGGTATATATGCATAGTCACATGCAGGCAACAATATATGTTGACGTACAAATTCTGTAACACATGCATTCCATTTGTTGACACAAATAATAGGAATGTGCCCATACAAACATCGACAGTACATGGAATAATAGGCTGTGCAGAAGAGGGATGGGTCGAATCACACTATCACATCCCATTTACCTTCGGTAATCTGTACATGAACATATAGCGACATCTGTCCGCTGTATAACGTGCTACATACCGATTACAAGATGACTGGAGTGTGTCGGTGTTATAATGAATAAGGCACTAGTATGCTGGTGAAGTTTATAAAAATCATTACGCATGTGTAAGTGTGTATGAGTGGGGAATGTATTGACACACTGATGTACATATATATAATTTTATATATATATATATATATATATATATATATATATATATATATATATATGTATATATTTACATACATACGTGCATATATATATATATGTGTATATATATATATATATATATATATATATATATATATATATATATATATATATATATATATATACATACACATATATGACAGCAAGATATGAATACACATGTATGAATAGATATGCAGATATGTCTGTATATATTAATGTAAATAGATATATATATGTTACAGTGAAATAGACATGTATATACCTAGGTTATATTACAGCAGTTATGGGTAACATGTTTAGACCGGGTATATGTTGGTGGGAGGTCCACTCAACGAATGTCTACTTACCCCCCCCCCCCCTCAGCTAGGCCGGTGAGAGATACAGACACACAATAAAGGTAAATACAACACTGGTTCCCAGACCACTGGCAGGAAACTACCAGTGGGAGAGATCTACAAGGTCTACACTTTAAACATGGACAGCGACGTCCCTTGCGGGACACCAAAAATTTGGTGCCTTCAGTCAATGGGAGTAACACAGTTAAGACCAGGATGTAGCTTTACACGGAACAGTAGGTTGTGCAAGCCTGATAACACATGGATTGACACAACGTACGACATGTGTCCCGACACGGGGAGAGTGGGCAGTGTGTAGGGGTGTGTTCATATCCCACCTGCATCCACCTGCGTCCACAGTAAGGATGAGTGCTGTAGAGTAGTGGCAGGTGGGGGAACTATGTGTATGCAATTATGGATCCAGGCGTGCCAGGGTTGGATGGACCAGTTCTAATGGACCGCCCTGTGGAGGTCAGCTAGGTCGTAATAGGTATATATGCATACTCACATGCAGACAACAATATATGTTGATGTACAAATTCTGTAACACATGCATTCCATTTGTTGACATAAATAATAGGAATGTGCCCATACAAACATCGACAGTACATGGAATAATAGTCTGTGCAGAAGAGGGATGGGTTGAATCACACTATCACATTCCAATTACCATCGGTAATCCATACATGAACATATAGCAAGATCTGTCTGCTGTATAACATGCTTCATACCGATTACACGATGACTGGAGTGTCGGTGTTATAATGAATAAGGCACTAGTATGCTGTCGAAGCTTATAAACATCATTATGCATGTGTAAGTGCATATGAGCGGTGAATGTATTGACACACTGATGTACATATATATATTTATATATATATATATATATATATATATATATATATATATATATATATATACATATATATATATATATATACATACATACATATATATATATATATATATATATATATATATATAAAACAGCAAGATATGAATATACATGTATGAATACATATGCAGATATGTTTGTATATATTAATGTAAATAGATATATATATGTTACAGTGACATACACATGTATATACCTAGGTTATGTTACAGCAGTTACGGGTAACATGTTTAGACTGGGCATATGTTGGTGGGAGGTCCACTCAACAAACGTCTACTTACCACCCCCCAGCTAGGCTGGTGAGACATACAGACATGCAATAAAAGTAAATACAACACTAGTTCCCAGACCACCGGCAGGAAACTACCAGAGGGAGAGATCTACAAGGTCTACACTTTAAACATGGACAGCGACGTCCCTTGCGAGACACCAGAAATTTGGTACTTCCAACCAATGGGGCAACACAATTACGACCAGGATGTAACTGTACATGGAACAATAGGTTGTGCAAGCCTGATAACACATGGATTGACACAATGTATGACATGTGTCCCAACACGGGGATAGTGGGCAATGTGTAGGGGTGTGTTCATATCCCACCTGCATCCACCTGTGTCTACATTAAGGATGAGTGCTGTAGAGTAGTGGCAGGAGGGGAAACTATGGGTATGCAATTATGGATCCAGGCGTGCCAGGGTTGGATGGGCCGGTTCTAATGGACCACCCCGTGGAGGTCAGCTACGTCGTAATAGGTATATATGCATACTCACATGCAGACAACAATATATGTTGAAGTACAAATTCTGTAACACATGCATTCCATTTGTTGACATAAATAATAGGAATGTGCCCATACAAACATCGACAGTACATGGAATAATAGGCTGTGCAGAAGAGGGAAGGGTCGAATCACACTATCACATTCCAATTATCATCGGTAATCTGTACATGAACATATAGTGACATCTGTCCGCTCTATAACATGTTACATACTGATTAAAAGATAACTGGAGTATGTCGGTGTTATAATGAATAAGGCACTAGTATGCTGGTGAAGCTTATAAACACCATTACGCATGTGTAAGTACGTATAAGCGGGGAATGTATTGACACACTGATGTACATATATATCATATATATATATATATATATATATATATATATATATATATATATATATATATATGTATATATATATATATATATATATATATACATATATACATACATACATACACACACCCATACATATATATACATATATATATATATATATATATATATATATATATATATATATAGGTTCATAGGTTCATAGGTTCATACTAGGCTATCTGCCCTAGGGCATTTATAAGCCTAGCCAGAGTGTGTGTGTGGCTTTCACCACCTTAGGATGAGAATACTATACCCATTAGTTTGCTGTGCCTCTGTCCAGCAGTGACACAGAGATGATTCCCGAGGTAAACCTACGATCTCCCATCCACTCGTCAAGATTTCTCTTGAACAGAGTCAGTGAGGGGCTCTGCCTCACATGGACTGGGATTCTGTTCCATAGTGTAGGGAGTCTCTGGGTGATGAATCTGTCCCTCCAGCATGTCCTATTTATATCCCTGTTGAGGTTTAAGTCTCTTGCTCTCGTGGCTCTGGTGGATTTGGATTTTTTGAGGTGGAGCATGTCCATTAATTCCGGGTTGGACATGGCCTTGTATGTCAGGCACAGATCACCTCTGAGCAGACGCTATGCGACTGAATAGAGCTGGAGTTTCTTCAGTCGGGCAGCGTATGACATATGTTTGAGCCCCTTTATTTTTTTGGTGAGGAACTTTTGGGGTCTTTACAACTACTGTAGGTGTCGGGTAAGGTACATTCCGAATGGGGCGTTGTACTCAATCATTGGTCTGATAAGTGAAGAGTACAGGGGTACAATGACCTCTCCTGATCTGGATGTGAATCCCTTCATGATATGGTGGGCAATGTAGAAGGTCTTCCTAACCACTTTGGCAATGTGAGTGTCAAAAGAGAGGTTACTGTCAACTTGGGTCCCCAGGTCCCTGATAACTTCTTCCGTGTTTAATGTATTACCACCTATGTGGTAATTAGGGGTTACCTTGTTTTTCCCAAAGGGTATGACTATACATTTTTTGGCATTTAGCTTAAGGCCATGGCTCTGGCACCAGTTATCCATTTCTATGAGACTTCTCTGGAGGATGTCTGTGTCTGATGGAGTGTCAATTATGGTGCCCAGTTTGCAGTCATCTGCAAATTTTGTCAGCCACAATCCCCCTATGTTTGCCTGCACTTCAGAAAAATAAATAAAACAGCAAGATATGAATATACATGTATGAATACATATGCAGATATGTCTGTATATATTAATGTAAATATATATATATATATATATATATATATATATATATATATATATATATATATATATATACACATATGTTACAGTAAATATATACATGTATATGCCTAGGTTATGTTACAGCAGTTACGGGTAACATGTTTAGACTGGGCATATGTTGGTGGGAGGTCCACTCAACAAACATCTGCTTATCACCCACCCCAGCTAGGCCGGTGAGACATACAGACATGCAATAAAGGTAAATACAACACTGCTTCCCAGACCACCGGCAGGAAACTACCAGTGGGAGAGATCTACAAGGTCTACACTTTAAACATGGACAGCGACGTCCCTTGCGGGACACCAAAAATTTGGTACCTTCAACCAATGGGGAAACACCATTATGACCAGGATGTAGCTGTACATGGAACAGTAGGTTGTGCAAGCTTGATAACACATGGGTTGACACAACGTACGACATGTGTCCCAACACAAGAAGAGTGGGCAGTGTGTAGAGGTGTGTTCATATCCCACCTGCATCCACCTGTGCTCACAGTAAGGATGAGTGCTGTAGAGTAGTGGCAGGTGGGGGAACTATGAGTATGCAATTATGGGGCTAGGCGTGCAGGTGTTGGCTTGCAGACATGTATTAGGACTGCCCCGTGGGTGTAAGTAATATTCCGATGTGGGTATAGCAGACGCCCATACCTCCCAAACTGTAAGAGCACATCTACTGGATAGTCCATAAACCATTGGGGAATACATAGGGACCATATCATTGAACTGTCCCTGATTACCAGGGATGTCCGTGATTGTGAATCAGAAACTTAACGCAGTCTCAATGAAACCATCCTAGAACTAGTGATATTAGGAGGAAAGATGGTGGAATACACGTAATGAATAATGACAACATGTAAGAGCTGCATGCACCTCAGACAGTGTGTATGAATACATATGTGCTCTGTGTCCATCAATGTGTCAGGTTAATAGCACTAACCTTCTAAATGTGTCTCTGAGGTTGTTATGCAGTGTCCCTGATTCAGTGTTTATTCTTCCCCATTCATATGAGAGGTCTGATAGTGAGAGAAAGCGCATGTTCCGCTGACTACCTTAGAAGATTGATAGAATAAAAGGTTTGGGGTTACCACCTGTCCACCTTTGTGAGGGACACTCCCCTGTAGGCAGTTGTGTCCTGCATAATAACCGTAATTAAGGCAAATTTCCTGTGATTTAGGCCAAAGACTACCTATATTGTCTGTAGTAGTAGCATAAAACAATTATGTTCCTCTGAAACACCTAAATGTTATAGGTAACAGTATAAGCAACTATAATGCTACAAGAGTAACCTTTTATTTAGGCGAAACGGTGAAGTACACCCCTTTCTACTGGCTGTGGGTGTGTTGCCCTGCAAAATCTGACATCTCTACATACAGGTCCTATAAGATAGCCACCTTTCCAAATGGCCAGAGTGGGACATATTCTGTAGAAATGTCAGACATCCCAGGACTAAACATACCTACAGCCGTACATAGTACAGGATTACACTTATGTGCGCAAATAAAAGCTTAAACTAGTCGCATTTGAACTGCTTATGCTACTTCACATAACATATAGAAGTGTCATATATAAAATAACTGTTGTATGCAATTATTAATGAAATGTAGAATATCATAATGTCCTGTAATCTGGACATGTGCTATGTGTTGATTATTTTCGAACTGTCCCTCGTAAAGTGGGACAGGTGGTAACCCTAAAGTCCTACCTTGGCCAATTGAGAAGGTGGCAAACCTATAATAGGTATGCGGTAGCATGACCCGTCCGACGGATGTGGCTATCACAACCCAACTACTCATTTGTAATGCAGGGTCTCGGTTCTCATGTATCAGCCGGATGGGAGCAGAGTGTATGTGGAACACACAAATATGATTAATTCACTGGACAGGCTGCTGATTCTGTACAGTCAAATGCCATGCCATCGCCTAATGGGCAGCCATTCCCGATACTGTAGTCATGTAGTCCAATGTTATAGGCATTACAAGGTAGGAGCAGATTGTAAGAGGAACACACAATTATGAATGATTCACCGGACAGGCCGATGATTCCATACATTCGAACGCCATGCGGTCGTCTAATGTGCAGCTATTCCTGATACTGTAGTCAGGAATGGCCTTAGGTCAACTGATGCCCTAGGCAGTGGGCACAACGGCACCCCCCACCACACTACCAGTGCCCCCATCCTGGTCTACCTACACCAAATAAATACTGGTAAAGTGCACCCACTAAAGCGGTGCCCTAGGTGGCCACTTAGTTGGGCTATGCCTAAGGCCAGCTATGACTGTAGTCATGTAGTCCGATGTGATAGGGATCACAAGGTATGCCTAAGAGGAACACACGTATATGAATGATTCTCCAGACAGGCCGCTGATTCCATACAGACGAACGTCATGTAGTCGCCTAATAGGCAGCCGTTTCCGATACTGTATTCATGTATTTCGATGTAATAGGCACCACAAGGTGGGAGCACATTGTATGAAGTCCACACATATATGATTGTGTCACTGGACAGGCCGCAGATTCCGTACAGTCGAACGTGATGCCATCGCCTAATGGGTGGCCAATCCCAATACTGGAGTCATGTAGTACGATGTAATAGGCATCACAAGGTAATATTGTGGTCCTTGCTCACACCAGGGTGTGGTGACAGATGCAACATCAATGCTGGTGCATTAGCAAGTCGAGGAGCAGGCGTGTGGCGTGTTTGGCTACCAGTATGTGAGTATTGCATTGGTTAAGCAATGTAGAGGCTAACTGAGCATAAGAGGCTGTAACCAGAGGATATCATACAGCACAGTCATTCAACAGTATAGGAAGGTATCCCATCATGTAGATGTACATGTGAGTGTTTATGTCCAGCATATAGTTACATGCCATATGTAGAGATGTATCAGGGGACATGCCAGTGGCAACAAAATAGTGAAAAACAAAATATCCAGTAAGGCGCCATGAAGTCCAACCTGTGAGCAGGACAATGAGGCAAAAAAAGTTATCAGCCGACAGCATTTTAAAATGTTACACTTATCCAGACAAATGCAGAGATGGTTTATATAAACATAATCATTAACAGCAACACATGAACATCAAAATATTTAATTGGCTATAGCATTTGTTGCAAAAGCATCATTTTGATTGGTTCCATAGAGACCTTTTTTGCAGGAATATGAAACACAATAATAAAGATGTCTTCTAATAAAGATGAAGAATTTAGTTATTTAGAACACAAAATGTTTCATCTTTGGCATACATGTTGGTCAGAGGTGTCTTAACATTTTGAAGGAGTGTAGTATGTTTATGAGACAAGCTTGCTATAACAATTACATGACTTGGTATATCACATGTGGGGAACTACACTTTTTATTCTGATGGAAAGGTTGACACTAGGTAGGAGCCCAGTTCTTCCCATACACAGCACAATACATGGGGTACATAAAAATATTATTCTTAATACTCAAAGTTCCAGATATAACGGGTGATCTTGCGCCTAGTTATGGAGCCAGATATGTGTTGTCTGTTGTTTTTTCTATTCAGAACATACAGAGTTCATCATGATTTGCAAAAGCAGACAGCGCAGAGTTGCAATTTTTTGCATTTATGCAAAGTGTATGGGACAGCAAAAATGTGACACCCATGAAAATTCAAAGTGCGGTGACTATGGTGTAATTTAGCTGTTTTTCCTTAAATCATTAAAGAAACAATGTGCCTGAAAACGCAGTACACAACACATCTCATTTAACAATGACAAGCTTTATTGACACTTGAACAAATCATAGATTTGTTCAAGACTCATTAGTGTGTCTTATCAGTTATTGCCCAAACATGCCATCTATAAGACATTGTATCTAGATAAACATGTTCATACTCTCTATTTTAAATAGATGGTTTCAGAAACATATTACATTTATAACAGAAAAGCAGAATATTCATGTTGAATAAAATGCTGTATTACATAACAGATAAGAGTACATGAAAAAACTTCTCAAGCATTTTAACAACACATACAGTGTAGCATTGTTACAGGCTTTCAGTTGACCATCATACAGACAAACTTCATCCAGATACTGACATGAGTTTTTTGAATAACTTCTCACAGCCACATACATTGGCTTCAGTGCACAGCATACATCAATATCTCAACATTTAGAATGTTATCCTGTCATTCACCAGAGTTTAAAACAAGATTATACCACACCATATCATTATCAGAAATTGTGTTTGGCCAGATGTGATTTTTGAAGGTAGCAGTTGTTTGCCAGTTTGAGATGCACTGCCATCTTGAAATACCACACAGAGGGGCAGTATGACAGGCATCACCACAGCATTTTGAGATGGGTAGGTCAGCCAATGTCTTTTTTCTTGATATGATTAGCTGACAGTTACAAGTCTGTCACATTCCTCATCAGGCTGAAACCATTGTCAGATGCCTGCTGTATAATGATATTGGCTGTAACAGCTCAGCACAAATCTACTATTTACTGTGACAGAGAGTACAGTGAAATCAGATCCTCTGTACTCTGTTTTTTTCTATGTAGTGCATCTCTGACAGTCTATATTTAAATAAGCTGTAGATTATTGTACAACAACCTGACAGATTCCTTCAGCAAACATCATTGTTTAATATGGTATGGTAAATACTCACCCACTGAAAGCTGCGCACCTCAAACAATGCCATTGTGCATTCACATGCCATTGTCTGCAGTATCACTTTGAAAGCACAATTCTTCAGCTTGAGGGTAAGGTACAGAAGCCCCAAACACTGCTCAAACACAAACACCATTTCACCATGCATCTCAGTTCTGAGCCGACACGCAAAATACCACTAACATGTCAAAATACCAAAACCCAAATTCCCTAGTTTAACGAAGAACAGCAAATGATGCCACACTAAACTTCTTTATTCTTTAAATGTTCCCCCTTTATTTGTTCACAGCATAAAATGAGATATTTTATATAACATAAAATATATTATATAAATACTTCAGCACTGGAAAAATAGGCTACCATATGTTTGTTTGTTAACTGCTTCCATTTCATTGTTTTATTGAGCATGCTCTGTTGGGTTTAACATGTAAGTACTGTAACAACACATGTTTACACATTTTCCTTTCTTGTTAAAAAGAGCACTACAAGATTATCTTTGTCACATACTAAGATACTCTGCAGCTATTGTTTCCAGTAAACTTTTGCATGATGACAAAGCATTGTTTATGTAAGGACAAGCTTTACATAATCCACAATTACTTGTTCCTATTGAGTATGGTAAAGCATAGGACACGTTCGGTAAGGAAGGTTCCTTACATAGTAGATCCTTTAAGTTTTAATCCTGTAAAAGATACTGCTTTTATACATCCCATTACCCGAAAAGTGTTCCACTTTAAAGGAAGAGCAACCTGCCGCTTTAAACTAAACCAACATATATATACTAGAATGCTGTCAATGCCAAGGTTTTATGTAGGTAAGACGAATAGCATGTTTAAAGTAGGATTCTTCAACATCTTTCCAGTATTAGGAACAAAGATGAAAGAAATGCTATGTAGGCATGTGATTTTGTATCCTACACATACATTTAAATTTAGGGCCATTGCAAATGTTAAACCCAGCACTAGGGGGGGTGATATCATGCTCCAAACAGAAACAATAGAAACAAAATGGATTGCTAGTTTAAAGGCAAACAGGAAGCCAGGTTTAAATGAGTATATACCAATTAAGCCTATTTTGAAAAATAGGCGTGTCTTTCACTGAATGTGTTTGCTATTTTTGAATGTGATTGGCTTTTATGTGTATATAAGTGAACCATCTCATTCATTTTATATATCTGAAGAAGGGTCATCCCGAAAGCGCTTATCTTGTGATTTTAAGAATAAAGAAGATTTTTAAGCTGTCAGCAGTGTCCAACTTTGCTTTGTTTCTCTTCATTTGTGCTACCTGCTCAGGTTGGACTTTAAGCGTCTTACTGGATATTTGTTTTTCACTATTTTCTTGGACTTGTGTATCCAGTATTTTGCATGCTATGGCAGCTGATCCTGTTATGCTAGAAACTACAACCATTTCTGTGAATGGGCATCAAGAACAATCCAATAAGAATGTTTTATGGCATCCCAAGAAAGCCCTGAACTGTGGAAACCTCCGTTACTCAATTTGGGCTTCTCTACATGTAAGGTAGGCATGAGTGGTTCCAAACCAGTAGCTGTGGACAGGAATTTTGAGGAACTAACTCGTGACTTAACTTTCAAAGTGAATAAACTGCAGAGACTTCAATGGCAGGAATACATTTAGAGGCCTGCATCCAGTATGGCATTGTTCCGAGGGTATGCGATACTTTGTATGCCAGCACAAGGTGACCGCTACCGAACTTTTGGCCAAATGGCAAACCATCAACATTGAGACTAGCTTCAAGTACATGTCCTTGCTGAATGAATTCTTTTCTCCAGAGTTGGACACTTTGAAAAGAGGTGACTGAACTGCAACATAAGCTTGAAGTTGAGTTTAGTGATGGGCCATATAGTGAACGCATGGAAGCACTATATGTCACCTTTACTGAGAATGACGATAAATTGAAAAAACAGAAAACGGGCAAATTACAGAGGGATTTCCTAGATTTCACTAATGGGAACATCTTTGTATGGCCTAGGGCTAATGAAAATAGATCGATGGTGAATACTGCTAGGCGATTGGCAGATTCAACCAGGAGGGGAGGGAGGAGTGATGCGATGACGACGATGACGAACACAGCATCTGAACGTAACACGTTTCCCACGCCGTTTCGGAATGAGAAGGAGAGTGGTATTGGAACGCGTTTTGTGACAGCTAATACAACACATGAATCAAGGGAGGAAGAACCAACGGCTGGTTTGGCTGATGAATCGACGCACACTGAATCTACTCGAGTGCAGGAGGGTCCTGCTAGTGTCACGAATGATGTGGTAAATTTAGGTACCAGTCTAATTCATGATGTAGGTACCTGCCCCTCGCCACAAACTGCCTTGGTGGATTTCAATTCAGATGGCAATTCCTTGGGGGCACGTCCTAAGATACAAGGAGCGAGCCACAATAGTAAAAATTTTTTGGGACTATTACCAGCACCGGTCAAAAAGAAAGGTCCTTGGAAGCGGTCCGTGAGCGAGGACAGGGGGACCGACAAGAGAAGAAAAATTTGGGACTGACTGCTGATAATGATATGGGTATTGTTACTAATTTATCATCTTATGTTTTAAACTCTAGTGAATTAGAGGTGTTGAATAAGGGATTAACCTTTATTCCGAGTAAAAATGGTTGTTATGATGAAATGTTGATAGATATTATGTTATACTGCAGGAATGTGTCACTGAAGTTAATGTATGGCAACAGCAATGAGAAGGGTTATTCCCTTAGAAAACCAAGTGGTTTCGTCCCGCAATTAACATCTAGTTTGAATTTGTTTGTCAGTGCATGTGAGAAAGATATGATAGATTACTATAAGGAAGCAGACTTTAAGAAATATCATAATTTATCTGCTGAACAAAGGACAGCACTGAATAGCCTCATTGCTAATAAGGATATTGTGATAAAAAATGCGGACAAGGGGGGTGCTATTGTCCTCATGGACACGACATGGTATAACAACAAATTGAATGAGCTATTACAAGATAGTAACACATATCTACTCATAAATCCCCTAACTGTAAGAAGTATTGTAGACAGGGTGAATATTCAATTAAATGCTCTATTATATGAAATGAAAATATCTGAGGAAACTTATCAGTTTCTCAAAATAGAGAAACCAGTCATTCCGATCTTTAAAGCACTACCGGTTACATAAACCATCCAGAACCCACCCCTTAGACCGATAGTATCTGGGAGGGGATGGGTTACGGAGAATGTGTCGATATGGGTGGAACATACTTTAAAACCCTATTTAGATCAAATGGGCAATGTATTGAAAGACACAGCACATTTCTTAAGGTTGTTAGGTCAGTTGAATAAATCCTATAGTAAGAATTTACTGATGGTTACTATGGATATTCAAAGTCTTTTTACTGTGATTGATAACAAGTTTGGCATTGATAGTGTACAACTGCTCTTGGGTGATCTAGGAGTCAATGATGACAAGTTATCACTCATTACATCATTATTAAGCATTGTTTTGGAGAATAATGTTTTTCTGGGAGGTAACGGCACATATAGACAAGCGCAGGGGGTCGCCATGGGGACCCCCTGCGCCAATACTTATGCCAATTTGGTTCTCTCTCAATGGGAGAGAACACATGTCATCAACAATGAGGAATGGAGATGTCATCTACAGTTATATCTACGTTTTGTAGATGACATTTTTCTTTTGTGGGATGGGACAGAGGAAGAACTAGATGAGTTCATTAACCATTTACACTCCACCACGAGCTTTTTCAGGTTTTCCATCAATATGTCACGTAGCTCAATAGATTTTTTAGATGTATGCATACAACAGGATAAAAAAGGCTTTAGATCTAAGCTACATAAGAAAGACTGCTGGAAGAATTCACTCTTGGCATTTGACAGCATGCACCCTAGATATACATATCGCAATATAGTACAGGGGCAGGTGAGTAGGGTCTCTAGGTTATGTCTTCTAGAATCAGATTTTGAAGAGGAGACAACTAGACTAAAGGAGAATTTTAATGATAGGGGCTATAAGCAGAATTTGGTAAATGAAACTGTGGAAAGAGGTAGGTCCAAGCGATCTACCGATTATAAGCCCTGGATTTTAAGAGCTTTTGAAAGGGATGAGGTTAAAAAGAATAATGAAGTTTTATGTAAAGACCCGCAGGTCATGTTAAATTATAGCAGTAATACTAGCGATATCTGCAATATAGTGAGGAAGAACTGGAACATCTTGACCAGTGACAGCACATTGGGGGGCATAGTGGGACCTCAACCCACATTTAGATATAGGAGAAATAAAAACTTAAAGGATCTACTATGTAAGGAACCTTCCTTACCGAATGTGTCCTATGCTTTACCATACTCAATAGGAACAAGTAATTGTGGATTATGTAAAGCTTGTCCTTACATAAACAAAGATACTGCTTTTATACATCCCATTACCCGAAAAGTGTTCCACTTTAAAGGAAGAGCAACCTGCCGCACAACCAACATAGTATACTTAGCAGAATGCTGTCAATGCCAAGGTTTTTATGTAGGTAAGACGAATAGCATGTTTAAAGTAAGGATTCTTCAACATCTTTCCAGTATTAGGAACAAAGATGAAAGAAATGCGTTATGTAGGCATGTGATTTTGTATCCTACACATACATTTAAATTTAGGGCCATTGCAAATGTTAAACCCAGCACTAGGGGGGGGTGATATCATGCTCCAAACAGAAACAATAGAAACAAAATGGATTGCTAGTTTAATGGCAAACAGGAAGCCAGGTTTAAATGAGTATATACCAATTAAGCCTATTTTGAAAAATAGGCGTGTCTTTCACTGAATGTGTTTGCTATTTTTGAATGTGATTGGCTTTTATGTGTATATAAGTGAACCATCTCATTCATTTTATATATCTGAAGAAGGGTCATCCCGAAAGCGCTTATCTTGTGATTTTAAGAATAAAGAAGATTTTTAAGCTGTCAGCAGTGTCCAACTTTGCTTTGTTTCTCTTCATGTGGCAACAAAGCATTACAAACGAATGAAACGGGAAATGCCAGCGATGCCTGTATTATGTAGTGGTGTTGCTCTATGTGATCACATGACTCCCTCAGACAGACAATAGTTGTACATTGGCCGTATACATCACTCTGTGCATGTAATGTACATTAACACAACAGTACCTGTCCAATCATTATATGTGAACAGTACTCCTGCAATGTGCTGTGTGCAACATCATCATCATGATAAAGGTAAATGGGGTAACAATAGAAGGACCGGTAGTGTTTTGTGTACAATGGGGTCATCCTCCTCACGAGTGTAGGTATGGCCGTGGAGGAGAGGTAGGAACACAGAAATGACAGCATACAGGGTTGGTATATGGCACATATGGGTGGGGGATACACCCTGGATGGGGATGGGTCTTCGGTATTCAAAAGCCCATGGGAACAGTGGGATGGAGGTCTCCAGCCATGGGCAACTGCACTGCACCTACACAGCTGCAAAGAAGGCAGTGCTGGGGGCTGTCCAGGAGGGGCAGCATCACCCTATAAATGTGACACTCCGCCCTTGAACTGGCATATCTGGCTTTGTAACCCCTTAGGGAGCCACCTACTCAACATGTCCGGGACCGCACAAGAGCAGATATGTACCAGTCTGGTCCCACTCCCAAGGGAGACATGCTTCATCCTCAGTGGTGGTACCACCAAAAGGTGGTGCAGAGCCAACAGAGGTTGATGTTAATGTCTGGGCCCTAGATGTGCTAGTGCCCGTTGCCATGGTCAGCTGAAGTGGGACAGGAGGATCTGCCAGGACCTACCAACCTATTCGGCCTATGATGTTGCATTTTAAACCCACATATGGCTTAGTGATAGACAACAGCATACAGGATTACCTATGACAGAATGCATAGATATCACCAGCAACCCAACATAACAGATGGTATACATTTGCAGAGGGAGCACAACACATGCATATATACCGCATGGCAACTGTGCATTGTGTAGTAGACGTGTGACCACAGCTATGAACAGTTGCCCATCATTGGCTTGTCACTGGGAATTCCACACAGTATCAGTCATACCACTGTCTCATGTGACACATGTCCAGTCAGGGATGCGATGACAGTAACACATCCCTATCATCATGTACTGTCTGCAATCCCCACACCATGCTTCTGCTGTGCACAAAAGTGTGTTCAGTGTGTAACACAGGAAACAAATGGTTGTACACACTGACCTGTTCACAGATGGCCCTACAGATGGGGTTCCCTCATGAACAGAGTACTGTCATGTCTGTATTTTAACATGCAGAATAGCCATTACCACACACATGTTAAACAGGCAGTAGTCTCAATGCAGCATAGCTACACTTACATGCTCTAGTTGTGTGGCACATCACTCTCCTGTCATTAGACTATTTCCCACTGTTGAAAATGATTGAGGTACATCCAGATATCATCTGCGATGCAGTGTCAGAACACCACATCCAGGTACCACTCACAGTGACTGTCATGGCCAGATAATAACATGTTTCCCTAGATAGTGTACTGTGTTTATCATGTGGATGGCTATAGAAACACCATCACAGCTGTACCACATGCAATCAGCTAGAGGAGGACTGCAATAGGTGCAGATGCCATCACCTGACCATTTCCATCTGTTACAATACACATGCTGCTGCTGTGCAGGTGTACACCTTCACATCCACCAGAGAATATGTGTGTGGGACAGGCAATGTACACCAGGGAAGGGCTTGGAGACTTAACCATAATCTGCTACATGCTGAACAGTACAGTGGCAAACTCCTGACTACTCATTACTATTACATGTGAATGACGTTACTACATGTGCCACAGAAGCGGCATATTGCAGTGCTGTAAGAACATGTGTGTAGGTGAGTGAGTGCCATCTGCAAAAGATATAGTAGACATACATTAGGTGTGGCACACGTCAGTCCACGTGAACGGATGCCATTGTCACCACAACCACACTCTAATGGACACACATTGACACCTTTGCCAGGGCGGCAAATACATAATATAACTACTTAGTTTGCCACACCACAGTAATGCACAGGACCACATGCACCACAGGGGATATCTGGAGGTTCTATGGGCTAGTCCATGTGAAAGTGCTTGACAACTGTTGGTATGCCAACGAGGTTTATACTGTGAGTGACTGTGGTTGGGAGCATCACAACCCACATGCAGACACAGGGTGCCAGTACTGTCATGCAGGTATGCATTGCTCCATGGGTGTGTAGTGTTTGGGTGTGCAAGATGGCTGTACAAGGCTGGGTGAGGGGTAATCCTTGCCATTGCGTCACCCAACAATGGTGTGCAGTGCAGGGGTGTAGTGTCTGCAATGTCCCACACATATGAGTACTGCAATATCTGGCCTGACATCCTGGTTACCAATGTGTAGGGCCATAGCTTTGCAATGCATGTCATGTCTGTGTTTGATAGTCCTTCACATGGACATTGCCTGGGATGTGCATGTCCCACAATACTGTACAGTGACATGTACAGGTGTACCTGGTTTGGCAGACACATGTAGTGTACACAGCCTGTTATACCCCGATATGCCAATACTGGCCTGGTGTGGTTAAACCTACTTACAGTGAGCAGATTGGCCCTGCACCTGCATGGATAGAATGGACAGGTATTCCATGGTGTCAGTGGCATGGGTCCATACAGGGCACATGTGTACAGCATTGTCTGGCCTTAGTGGATCACATATGATGGCACCACATATGTTGCAGCCATTCAGTATGGAACATAGTGAAGGCACAATGTCCACATATATGTGCCTATTGTACCGCTGTACAGGATGCCATGTCCTCTGCAGGCCACTATGGTCACACCATGCCTACTATCTGTCCTCAATGTGCATGCTACTAGCAACATAGTAAGATATCCTAGGCAAGGTTGTATGTGCATGGCACATGGGTGCGGGACATATACCGGGTACTAGTAGGGCTGCATACTTAGTTCACCAGCCCTTGTGCCAGATGTATGGGTATGGCTTACCAACACAGTGCCGTGGCTGACTGACAGCTGTACTCCTCGTGAGGTGGCCAATGTGTCAAGACAGATACTATATAGGAAAACTACAAAACCCTCTCCCAAACATGTCCAATGGTGAGACAATCACGGCCACCTCTACACAGGCTCTGACAGACAAACACACTTGTCATGTCTTGTATACAGACACCTACCATATCACACTGCAGCAACATGCGTTACAGCGAATACTACAAAGCACTGTACTTGTCTCATGCAGGCAGACACACACACACCCACACACACACACACACACACACACACACACACACACACACACACACACGCACACTTAGCATGTCTGGGATTAGAACACCAACCTAACTACTTTACTACACTACAGCATTATGCAGTTATAGAACATGCTACCGAGATTACTGGGACACAGCACTCCCAGAGGTGTATTTGTAGATGGGTGACATCATTGGCCTTGCTAACGGTGGGTATAAGAAATGTATGGAGTGTGAGCAGTATAAAAGCATTATTCAGTCCTCAGGCAAATGGGGACATACACACACATACATGGCAAGTCTGGGACTAGAACACCAACCTAACTACTTTATTACACTACAGCATTACGCAGTTACAGAATGCGCTACCGAGATTACTGGGACACAGCACTCCCAAAGGTGTACTTGTAGATGGGTGACATCATCGGCCTTGCTAACGGTGGGTATACGAAATGTATGGAGTGTGAGCAGTATAAAAGCATTACTCAGTCCTCAGGCAAACGGGGACATAGACACACATACACACACATGGCAAGTGTGGACTAGAACACTGACCTAACTACTTTATTACACTACAGTATTACGCAGTTACAGAATGCGCTACCAAGATTACTGGGAGACAGCACTCCCAGAGGTGTATTTGTAGATGGGTGACATAATCGGCCTTGATAATGGTGAGTATAAGAAATGTATGGAGTGTGAGCAGTATAAAGGTATTACTCAGTCTTCAGGCAAATGGGGAGACACACACACACACACACACACACACACACACACACACACACACACACACACACACACAAACAGCAAGTGTGGGACTAGAACACCGACCTGACTACTTTATTACACTACAGCATTACGCAGTGACAGAACGCGCTACTGAGATTACTGGAGCACAGCACTTTCAGAGGTGTATTTGTAGATGGGTGACATCATCGGCCTTGCTAATGGTGGGTATAAGAAATGTATGGAGTGTGAGCAGTATAAAGGTATTAGTCCTCAGGCAAATTGGGGACATAGACACATACACGGCAAGTGTGGGACTAGAACACCAACCTAACTACTTTATTACACTACAGCATTACTCAGTTACAGAACGTGCTACTGAGATTACTGGAACACAGCACTCCCAGAGGTGTATTTGTAGATGGGTGACATCATCGGCCTTGCTAACGATGGGTATAAGAAATGTATGGAGTATGAGAAGTATAAAGGTATTACTCAGTCCTCAGGCAAATGGGGAGACACACACACACGGCAAGTGTGGGACTAGAGCACCGACCTAACTACTTTATTACACTATAGCATTACGCAGTTACAGAATGCACTACTGAGATTACTGGGACACAGCACTCCCAGAGGTGTATTTGTAGATGGGTGACATCCTTGGCCTTGATAACGGTGGGTATAAAAAATGTATGGAGCATGAACAGTATAAAACCATTACTCAGTCCTCAGGCAAACGGGGAGACATGAGCAGTATAAAAGCATTACTCAGTCCTCAGGGAGACACACACGGCAAGTGTGGGACTAGAACACCGACCTAACTACTTTACTACACTACAGCATTACACAGTTACAGAACACGCTACTGAGATTACTGGGACACATCCCTCCCAGAGGTGTAATTGAAGATGGGTGACATCATCGGCCTTGCTAACAGTGGGCATAAGAAATGTGTGGAGTGTGGGCAGTCTAAAAGCAATTTAGAGTCCACCGGCAAATGGGGACAGACATATACACACACACACACACACACACACACACACACACACACACACACACACACACACACACACACACACACACACACCAGTGTCGGGTACGGAACACCTGCCTATTTACAGATTACTATTACAATACTACATATATACGAATCGCGCCACACAGACTACACGTCAAGGCTGTCATTATGACCGCCTGGGAATGCGGACATCAACAGGGATGCTGGCAGTTAAGATGTACATACCTGTGAACCTGTGTGTTTAAAGTATGAATCCATCCTGACCTGGAGTATGCCCATCTGTGGAATGGACGACTACTACCACTATACAGGGTTACAATGGCCATGCCCATACACAGAGGCACATAACCAACACAAGGTGTCACTGGGCATGCTCACACACTTAGTAGCACAGGGCTGTTCGGAATGCACTATGTGTCCATCTACACAAGGATATACTGGGCATGCTCATACACTTAGTAGCACAGGGGGCATGCTCACACACTTAGTAGCACAGGGCTGGTCGGAATGCACTATGTGTCCATCTACACAAGGATATACTGGGCATGCTCATACTCCCAGTAGCACAAGGCTGACTGGGATGCACTCTGATGCTAAACACTGAGGGCCACAGTGGCCATACTATTACAAGTAGATGTAAAGAACGCATTATAATGGGCTCTGGTGTTAGTAGATGTCATTGTTAGCGGGAACGCTGCTCTACATAAATTTGACACCGGTCTTTTACACATCAGCTGTCATTCTGGGATGACATGGCTGACAGTAGGCAGTGTGGTGGCAGGACAGGTAGCTTACATCTTTCTAAGTTGGGAACTGCTGATTGAGGGCTCAGTGTCTGTTATTCTAAAAGAGTATTAGTTCTGGTTTAAGCACTTGGGCTTCAGGCCAGTTATTTTACATTAAGAAGGTTCATGGTCTGCACTCTTGTGGGAGGAGAGGCTGGACCCTGCCCTTCTGAGCTGGGAATTTCTGGTTAAAGGCTTATAGTGCCTGCATATTTGAACTGTTTCTTACTGAAATTGGTACACCTTGTTTGCTGTAGCATAGACTAGATCAAGGCCTGCTGAATTTAGCTTTGTTTGTATGCTTGTTGTTTGTTTGCTTGTTATTTCCCTGAAATGCTAATTCCACCTAAAACGCAGCTTTTCAGCACTTCTGTGGATCCCTAGTGATATCTGCATTGCTTACTGTACTTATTTCCTTGTTTCACTTGAAAGAAAGTTACTGTTTGTCATTTTTGCATTTAAGTTACCTGTAACACATTGCATTTAAGTTACCTGGCACTTGCTCTCTAAGTCAGCACTAAAAAATTAAAAGCACTACACCCTCACAAACTCCCCTTGAGTACCTTGTTCCCCATTGGCCCTTT
Organism: Protopterus annectens; assembly: GCF_019279795.1. Classification (NCBI taxonomy): domain Eukaryota; kingdom Metazoa; phylum Chordata; order Ceratodontiformes; family Protopteridae; genus Protopterus; species Protopterus annectens. The sequence continues at coordinate 1,246,601,244 of NC_056744.1, read as the reverse complement.
TTTTCAATTATAAAGGAATTCCCAATACTATTCTAGCATGTCCAAAGGTCAGTTATCAATCTCCTCTCCAGTCCAGCTGGTGAATCTGGGAATCTTGAGGCAATGTTATAACTACCTCATGTACACAGACAACCCTCTCCTCCTCCCAAGAAATTCCAACACATGTGAGAGATGCAACCATGTAGCCAAACTTGAGGCTAAGCTCTCTCAACTCAGTACTGGCGTAACCAGTCAGGAGGAGAAGGAAACCACACTCACTACAATTCCAGTCTCACATAGACCTACCACGACAGCAAACCAAACACATAAACACACAAAAACATACTCAGAGGCTCTAAATAAAAATCTGCCTAAGCAGCAGAGACCTCCAAAGCAGACACCCAAGCAACCGCTACCCCAAAACAAAACCCGTGCAACACATAGCTCACAAAGCCAGTGTGCCGAACAGTCACAGCCCTTAAGGCTAAACAACACACCTGATACACTTGTAATAGGTGACTCTATCGCCAGGCACACTGACATCCCGCTCACCAGGCTGAACAAGGAGAAGGTCACGGTGAGCTGCCTGTCGGGCGCTAGGATCTGCCACATAACACAAGCACTCAAGTCACTCCAAGGCAAGTGCAAATATGACTCAGTCATTGTCCATGCTGGTGTGAATGACCTGAGACATACCTCCCTGGGCTACATGAAAAGAGACATAGCGGAACTCTCTGAGCATGTAGCCCAGGCCGGTATGACCTTGAACTTGAGTAGCATCTTACTCTCACCAAGAATGATGCCATAATACGAAGACAAGATGATCAATTTCAACAATTGGCTTAAGTATTGGTGTCATTCAAAGGGGATCCAATGCCTGTCAGCCTGGGATGACATGCTCGACAAGCCACAATGCTTCGCTAGGGACGGCTTGCACCTGTCATCCCTGGGCTTTCGGATATTGGCAAAGGCTCTTGCTACCCCCATAGTGCCTTTTATAGGCAAGGCTCAAAAGACAAACTCACCTCCATAGGTATCACAAGGGATAAGAAACTAAGAGTAATGCTACTCAACGCCAGAAGTCTAAACCTCAAGATGCACACACTCAAAACTCTCCTTAGCACGGAGAACATCGATATCTGTGCAGTAACAGAAACCTGGTTCAAGGCTCCGGAGAGCACCCCAGCACTACCAGGTTATACCTCATACCATGTTTTTTGGCCTCAAAACTTGGACCGAACCACAAAAGGAGGGGGAGTATCAATATTCGTCAAAGATACCCACACCTCCAGGTTGGTGGCACAGCACAAAGCATCAGAGACTATCCATGTGCAACTAACAGTGGGTAAAACTGACTTCCAGTTTATAGCCTGCTACAGACCACCCTCCCAAACCCAGGAACCCCACTCGGCCTTCCTGAGAACACTGGAAAATATGAAGGTCTCTCCAAACACCATTATATTGGGCGACTTCAACTACCCAAACATAGACTGGGAGAATTACTCTAGCTCCAACACCCTAGCCCAAAGGTTCCCAGAATTTATAAACTCAAATGCTATGGAACAACTTGTTAACACTCCCACAAGAGGGAAAACATACTGGACCTGATCATCACCAACATGGGGACTCTATGCTCCAGACCAGAAGTGTATCCCTCACTGGTAAGATCAGACCATAAACTAATCTCACTGGATATTCACATCCCGACCCCACCCCTGCCCAGAAACCACAGTGAAAAACTTCTCTAAAGCAAATTTCACACTCCTCAAACCCGAGGTAGAATCCTTCAAAGCCGGCCTGTGGAAAATCTGCCCAGACCAGAATCCTTTATAAATGCATTCTTTGAACACCTTCAGGAATGCATGGATCATGCAATCCCAAATAAAACCAAGACCCAATCCTCCAAAGGCAGATGTCCTGTCTGGTGGACCCCAGCCATAAACAAACTATACAATAGAAGGAGGAAGCTACTACATGATAGAGCAAAATCCCAAAAAGGGAAGGCATCTCTGATCAGTATTAGCAAAAAACTACGGGCACTCATAAAATCGTCTAAGGCCAGCTTCGAGAGAAATATTGCACAGGACACTAAGGATAATCACAAGGCTTTCTTTAGTTATGTTAGGAACCTGGGTGGGAATTTCCAGATATGCTTAGAATTAGTCCAAAATGACAAAAAATACACCTAACCCACAGACATTGCCAACATCCTAGCTGACAGGTTCAGCAAAAACTTCTCCCCCCTCCCCACCAAAAGGGCAAATATCTATCACAGCAGAGTGCTGCCCCCTGACATCTCAGATGCTCAGGTAAGAGCTGCCCTCTCCAAAGCAAAAAACACAGCATCAATGGGACCAGACGGTGTCCCAGGCGGCGTCCTACATGAACTCCAAGAAGAGCTAAACCCAAACATAAAACTACTGTTCAATCTCAGCCTTACTACAGGATATGTACTCAAAGAGTGGCGTACAGCAACAGTGGTCCCTCTCCACAAAGGTGGTGCCTCAGCGGATCCTGGAAACTATCGCCCCATAAGCCTGACTAGCTTGGTCTGCAAAGCTATGGAAAGGATCATCATGGACCTCATAAATAAAGATATTGGGGACCTACAGACACTGGATCCTACCCAGTTCACCTTTGTTAAGGGCAGATCCTGCCTCTTAAACCTGGTTGATTTCTTTGAAACAGTCACCAAGGCCATTGACGAGGGGAAGGTGGTCCACACAGCCTACCTGGACCTCGCAAAAGCCTTCGATACAATACCCCACTCGGGCATTATAAATAAACTCACCGGCTTAAATATAAACCCCTATGTCACTAGATGGGTTGCAAACCGGCTCAAGGACAGAACCCACATGGTTAGAATTGCTGGAGCCATGTCATACTCCAAACCAGTTACAAGTGGTGTCCCACAAGGCTCAGTCCTGGGACCTCTCTTGTTCGGTATATATTTCTCGGAGGTACAGGCCAACATGGAAGGACTGTGGTTGACCAAGTTCGCAGATGACTGCAAACTGGGTGCCATAATTGACTTTCCAGCCAACAAAAGCATCCTCCAAAAGGGCCTCATAGAAACAGACAACTGGTGCCAGAGCCATGGCCTCAAGTTAAATGCCAAAAAGTGTATAGTCATTACCTTTGGCAAAAACAAAGTGCCCACAAATTACCACATAGGTGGTAATCCATTAAGTACAGAAGAAGTAATTAGGGACCTGGGGACCCAGGCTGATAGCAATCTCTGATTTGACAACCATGTGGCCACAGTGGTTAGAAAAACATTTTATATAGCCCACCTAATCATGAAGGGATTCACATCTAGATCAGGGGAGGTCATTGTGCCTCTTTACTCATCTCTTATCAGGCCCATAATTGAGTACAATGCCCCTTTTGGGATGTACCTTACCAGACACCTGCAGCAACTGGAAAGACCCCAAAAGTTCCTCACCAAGAGGATCAAAGGGCTCAAACAGATGCCATATGCTGCCCGGTTAAAGAAACTCCAGCTCTACTCAGTGGCATACCGCCTGCTCAGAGGCGATCTGTGCCTGACGTATAAAGCCATGTCCAACCCGGAATTAATGGACATGCTGCACCTCAGAAAATCCAAATCCCATCGAGCCACGTGCTCGAGAGACTTGAACTTCAGCACTGAAATAAATAGGACATGCTGGAGGGACAGATTCATAACCCAGAGGCTCCCTTCACTCTGGAATAAAATCCCAGTCCAGGTTAGGCAGAGTCCCTCATTGACTCTCTTCAAGAGGAATCTTGATGAGTGGATGGGAGATCATAGGTTTACCCCGGGTATCACTTCTGTGTCACTGTTAGACAGAGGCACAGTATACTAACTCTAAAAGGGCATAGCAAAATTAATTTAAAATGGATGGCGAAAGCCAAACACACTCTGGCTAGGCTTATAAATGCCCTAGGGCAGATAGCCTAGTATGAACCTATGAACCTATATCACATGCATCCATGATACAAGGGAGTGTGGATATTACACAAGTTGCATCCACCCACACAGTGCCATTCCAAGGCAAATGTCCTAAACACAGGTTAACTCCCATACACCTACAGGACAACTGCATTGTTTTCTTATGCTAACCAGTGCTAGATATGTAGCATCCATATTCACAGCTGGCCACTGTAGATCCAACAATGCAGAGTACTGACATCTGTGCAGTGAGGAACACCTGGCTGATGTCTCTGTAGTGCACAATAGCACTACCACCATATACCTCAGAACCTAACACTACCACCATATACCTCAGAACCAGACATGTGGGCCATAACACAGGTACAGACCACTCCAGGTGGTGTACCCACATACATAAAGGCCACTCACATGTACTGACCGGTTCCCCCATGAAAGGCATCACAGATGAGCCATGTGCAGGACACAGTGTCACATGCTGCATTCTAGGATGTAAACTGCAGGCACCACCATGCCCTTGGACCACCAACACACAACCATACATGTTGTATGACAGACAAGTACACCACCATGTGACCCTTGACCTGTGTACTGTACTAAGCTCTACATCAACTGTAGACAGTACACATGTACTGACACAGTTGCATCATGTGTTATGCAATGCAATGATACCACTGTCTGTGACCAGGTCAGCTGTACACATACCAAGGGCCCTCAGTACTTTCCACCATTAACAGATGTCTGTTGCTGTACACCAGTACACACCCTCATGTATGAATGTGACATACATGTACCTGCTCTGGGTATGTACATGCCACACACACAACATAACTCTAAATAGCATAACTGTTGTAGTCCTTTGTGCAAACAGGTGGCTACAGCCATTACACACATGCACATGGAATGTAGGTCCATGGCTGCTGAATGCTAACAGTACATAAAGTGTGATATCATTTTTGACAGAGGTAACATCCCCTCTGTACTTGTCACCCATCATATCATACAACAGTCCATGTGTCATGTATGTCATTACACATATCCACCAATTGTAATGCCTACAAACATGACCAAATGTCAGGATTGTAGGACCTACACACCTGTACATGTAGTGTTGTGCATTCAGATAACATGAGTGTGCAGTTGCTGATGTATGCATATGTATGGTGTATGTATCCTAGTACATCATGCAGCTGCAATGCAGCCTCAACATTGCCAACTGTATATGGTGATATGCTGAATGCACAGAAAGATGTACCACAGGTATGGACAGATGTGTTGAAATAACTAAGAGGCAGGAAATCTTTGCAGATGGATGTTTGCTGTGGACAGCTCACAGATGTGTCACAAGTGGTCCTACAATACCCTGTGTAACCGGTAAGCAATGGTTTCATTAATTGAAGGACATAACACACAACTTAGACAGCGGTCAGGGTGACAGCGAAGGTAAATCACTTGACACCTGTTAATATATATGATGTCCCTAGTGCATATATCAGCACTGTTGGCACAAGAAGCGTCAGTACAGTTTGTAAGGCGTGCAATACTGCTGTACGTCTGAAATACATAACATGAGCTAGGCAGGTCTGAGATTCACAGTACTGGCATGTGTGGTTGTGTGTTTGTCCATATATGTCACGTATTGTGAGGAATACATCTCAATTGCTACTCACTCTCCTGTACACTAGTGTACACATCTGTACAGACTGCAATGTAGAGAGCAGGACATAGGCAGGGGTGTGTATCTCACACATGTGAGGTATCTGTATGTGCATGACATAGGTGTATTAATTACTGAATGCCACAGCGTGTGTATGTAGGGCTGACTGGTCCCTGGGGTGAGGATGTATGTTACCATACTGAACTGATAAGACCCCTCTCACCATCCAGGTGATGCATTCAACTATCCGTGTTGATGTCCCCGATCTTAGGCCATACTGACTACCTGTACATGTGTATTCTCTGTGGTGTGTCATGTAGGTGCACAGTACTGTAATGATGATTTGCACATAGGCAGCGGTCCTCATCCCACCAGTAGCAACTGTGTGCGAGTGTGTGTTACTGTGTCAGTGAAGCCGTGAGTGTGTGTGTGTGTGTGTGTGTGTGTGTGTGTGTGTGTGTGTGTGTGTGTGTGTGTGTGTGTGTGTGTGTGTTACAGTGCCACTGAAAGCATGTGTGTCAATACCTGAGTGTGTGGGTGCAGTTGTGTGTTGGCATCCTGTCATGGGAATGTGTATTACTGATTCCCATTGAGGCATCACACTTCCCACTGACCTCTACCCTTATAATCAGCTACACCACTCTCTTACCTCACCACTCCATGTAACTGTACCTTTGATGTCACCCTTTATGGATTTCACGTCTTGGCCACAGTAGCTTAATACACAGCTATCATACTCTTGGAATGGTAGACGTGTTTGTAACGTGGGGCATTCTCACTGGCATGTGGCAGCTACACGGTGCATGCTGGTATATTCATACATACCTGTGAGTAGTCCACATTGACATATGGGACACATAACTGCAAACACTGACATCCACTAGCATGTGCAATTAGACCTGCAGAAGGACAGCAGAACATCATGACCAACATGCATTTACTGTTGTTACACAAGACACATACTGTGCATCAGACCATATGAGCACTGATGGAGTGGATGTCAGGGATGCGGCACAGGCATCATCATATGCACATGGTGTTAATGCTTGCCGGAGGCCTAGGCTGCACTGTTGCTACACAAGACACATACTGTTAACAGTATTGTACACCTGTACTACATGGTATATCTGCTGCCTGTCAACAGTCCTCAACATTTGTAAACTACACGTATCATCCTAGTCTGTTCACTCTGTGCATCAGACCATATGAGCATGTCCCTGCACCGATGGTGTGGATGTCAGGGATGCGGCACAAGCATCATCATATGCACAGGGTGTTAATGTTTGCCAGAGGCCTAGGCTGCACCATTGGATGACATCATGTGTGTGGGTTTAGGCCTTTGATCTAATTAGGCATGTGTGGATGTTATGCATGTGTGTGTTGCGGTGCCCTACATATGTGTCCAATGTGTGTGTGTATATCTGCACACAGTTCTCCCATGTGTCTGGCCTACACAGAGGTATTATTGACAGCTGAAGACTGTACAGGTGAGGTTTTACAGTTCACGGTGTCTGGCCATGGACATGTGACCTGTGCCTGCCAGGGGTTGCACGGGCACTACCAGACAGAGGTGCAGATTGGGTACTGTCTGAAGTCACTAGTTCACTGGAACCGTGTCCCTGTTGGGACTGTCCCGGGCCAAGTGCATGTGACCTGCTGTGTCGTGGTGTGGACAGCACAGCACCAGATGCACTGCTGCTGCTACCGCCACTATGGGAGTGGGCATGTGAGGTAGCTTGTACACGTAGACCTGACACAGGTGATGTAGCAGGCCTACATCCACGTGCCCAATGCCTCACTCCTACCAGATGTTCCAACACAGACAGCTCATGCTCGCGGATTGTCATGCCACGGTCAAGGACTCCAACCATGTCACCCAACTGTCTATCCAAAGCATCAGCAATCTGCTGTTGAGCATTTACCATTGCCTGGATGCTGTTGTTGAAAGAACGGACAGCAGCCCTCTTTAGCCTCTGATCTTCTTTGTTGCACCATTCAGCACATGCCTGTGCCTCCATTACATCCTGAAACATGCATCTGGTGACACCAGCTGCTGTGCTCTGTCATGCAGGAGCATGTTGGCCAGAGGTCCTCCTATGAGCAGCACTAGCCATGTGCCTGTGTGGGGCACCACCAGTAGTTTGGCTGACACCATGGTGTGCAGGCACACATTCCATAGCCCTCACACTTTCCTGTTCTAAGCTACCACGTGCCAACTGTCCTTCCTCTATGGCCACTGGTGATGGGGTATGTGCAGGTATGGGATCTGTGTCTGGGGATGAGGTGGATATAGATGGAATAGCACAAACCAAATCACAGCTCCAGGGATTAAAGCCAATAAATATCCGGTAACCAAGTGGTTATATGTTATAATGTTCAGCAAACAGCACTTTCAGGGTTTGGTCCAAAATGTTATAATGTTCAGCAAACAGCACTTTCAGGGTTTGGTCCTTTAATCAATTAATGGGTATCACATGAGGTTAATTATTTATGTATTTAAACTTTGTATTCAGTTGTTTGCCTTATCTGATGAAGTTGCATTCAGCAACGAAAACGTGTCTACTTGTTGGAATTGAATACGTTAATAAAAGAAGGATTTTACATCTAAGCGTATTTTTACCACTTGATTACCGGATATTTATTGGCTTTAATCCCTGGAGCTGTGATTTGGTTTGTTTTATTTGTGCTTTATCAGCTTTTCCTCTTTACGTTTTCGTTTGTGTACAGATGGAATAGCAACCAATGGCACAGTTTCAGCCTCTGTCAACTCTGCCTGTGTCCCAATCATACGTTCATCATCACTGCTAGAGTCTGTGGGGACACTAACATCTGATGTACCGCAGGAGGGCAATGCATCTACATCACCGGGAAGGGCAGACATGAACTGTACAGTACAATCTATACAATAGACACACACACACACACACACACACGCATGTGATATGACAGAAGGCATGCAACATGCATGTGATACGACAGACGGCATGCAGCACAGACAATAATTGTGGTAGTTATCATACATCCCTAGGTTGCACACAACAGCATGCATATGTCATAGCAAATGGCATGCAAATTACACAATAATAGTAGTGGTTAGCATACATCCCCGTGTTACACCATGTGGACCAGCACAGGTTAACAGTACACCTGCCTGATGTGTGGCATATGACCTTGATAATCACATGTAGTATGACATGCTATCTGCTGATGTGTGCAATGACATGCATACATGTTTAACACAATGGTGTCCTGTAAAATATACACGGGAGCAATGGTGTACCAGTTCAGTGTTGTCTGTCCACCCTACAGATATACTGCAAATTTAGCTGATGTGCATAGCCATTGCAGGGAATCATGAGGCATCTCTAGTGCTATACAGTGTGAGTTATAGACAGGGTTTATAGCCATGACTGTGTTCAGATACAATACATATATACTGTGGAATGTGACCCATGTCACTGAGGTGGTATACACACTAAACCATGATGTGGAAGTTGTGACAGAGGACACTGATGGGTATACAGATGACACCCCTGCACATCTGCAACCATATTGCCTCCGTCTGGCAACTATGGGCAGACATGGCGAACACGTTGGTACACCATGTCCCACATGGCATCTGTGTACCACACACACACACACACACACACACACACACACACACACACACACACACACACACACACACGAGGAGCTAGTATGGCATTTATGTCCATCACCAGCAACGGGAATGTACTGCATCTGTGGCCTGATGTGGATACTGTACAGATGACTGCTGTCATGTTGCAACACCCTCAAAATGTTCAACACATCTTATGTGGTGGATTGATGTTACACCTACACAAGATGTGCACAGGCCTTTACGATGTCTAGTGTTCCACATCTACATTATGACATTATACAAAGGCTATGGCTAAACCATGTGTAGCCATTGTATGACAGGGTGTACACACAAGCACAACACGTCTATTGTGTGTGTTGCTCCATGTCTCTGGCCATCCTCCATGGCCATGTGTGTACATGTGTTGTCCAAATTATTGTAATGGGCATCTATTTCACATGTCTGTGTTGTCCCATATGACATATATGCTCCACTGACAACAGGGTTATGCAGATAAAGGGTGGCATGTGGGATATGTTTTCAGGTTAGGTAGGCAGTGTAGCAGCCAGGCCAGTAGATGTCATGGACATGTCAAGATAGCACATCACATTGTGTGACATTCATAGCAGGGCTATGATCCACACCGGTGAAACCTGTGTGCTGGCCATACTCCAGCCCACTGTCTAGTACTGTTTGTATTCACCACATGTGTAGATCAGATCTGTTGTACGTTCCTAAAGTGAACAGCACCTCCACCATTGTATGCACAGCTGTCAACACATCTGGCAATAAAGTTTGTGAGGATTCATGTCGGTGAGATGATTCACATAGTTTGTAAGTGTTGCACATGGATAGTCATTGTGATGCATTGCAGGTCCGACCTGTATATTGTGACAGGACCATACATTATGTGTACATGTTGTGAATGGCCACATGACAGATAGATTTGTGCATTACGGTTCCTGATTATAATAACACTCTCACCTGCAATGGGCTGTTGTTGCAGCGGAACACCAGAGGTACCTAAATAGGAGCAACACAGCAGTATGAGCATAACCCATCCCTGTATAAAGGCTACAGGGAACAATGTGCATAACACATACACCAGTACATTAGACTATACTATGGTGTATGCACATTTGTGCATATACAGAGTAGCATACTATAGTATGCGGCATGTGTGGATACATGCCTTGCATGTGATGTTACATTACATATTGTACTAGGACACATGCAGATATATGGAATATAGTTGTTATAGGTGCAGTACTGACTTACCAGGCAACTCCAGGCTCAGAGGTTGAGAGACACCCACCTCCACAATATCGGCTAAGGCTTGTGGATGTGGTTCTGCAGGTGTCCCCAGGTTGGCCAGTAGCTCCTCAGTACGTGTGAGTGGGGGCTGGGTTGGTGGTCCACCACCTGTTGCACCTTGTTCCCTGGCGATTGCATCCACACGCTATTTCGCCCATCTAATGAGGTCTGTACAGTGTCTGCGCACCTGCTGGTATGTGCGGTTGTGGCCACCCACATCATTAACCCTCCTGCGAAGTTCCATCCACAGGGCATCCCACTGCTGTGCATCCTGTGGCACATGGCTGAACAGGATGTTGTGATTGTTGAGTAGGTATGGGATGAGGGCCTCATCCTCCAAGTGTGTAAAAGGGGGAAGCCTTGCACTTGGCATACCTGGAAGACATAATGATGGAGACAGGTCACAGTACCTCAGAGACATACAGAGCTACAGCTGAACATACATGTGTATCGCATTAATTCAGTTTAAATAGTTGTATTTGCAAACCTACGTGACACTGATGTGTTTGTGTCACACACATGTGACACTCAATGTTGAATGGATATTATCACCATATATGTGTTTGTGTGTGTGTATCACCTGATTACATTGCTCATATTCCATGTGGTTGCTGTCTTGATGTGGGCATCTCTGTTTGCCTGTACTGGTGTTCCTTCCTATCAGCACATGGCTGGATGTGTCTACATTAATGCAGTTGACCTTGATGCAGTGTATATGTCACATATAAGGACTTATACTGCCTTAACAGACATGACCTGTGATCCTGCAGACATGCTCACATAAGGTTTTACATGTGTGTGTTCTGCCATATATATCTACATGGCACTGTACATGATTCAACATCCTGCCATGTATCACCTGTGTTGCACATGTGATACACATGGGACACTGGCTAGCCAGATGGTATTTGCAGGGATGGATATCAACTATAGCATGTACAGTCAAAGTCAACTAGTGGGCTATATGTCATGGGCCATGTATGCATCTAGGATGAAAGGTTACCTGGCAGTAGCCGACAGGCAGGTCTGTGAGGCCAGGTGGAGCAGTGCCAGATTACTGATCCACAGGGTTAATGATACATATACCATGTGTTACCATGCGGTCATCACACCATGTCTGAGAGGGGAGCGATATGCAGCTTTGATGGACAGGAATGCATAGTATTGCAGGACTATGTCAAGTGTATGGGACAAGGATCTGTCCAGCATGTGGTAGGTGGATGTCCATGAAGTATGTGTTCGAGATCAGGATGAGTACGTGTAGCATGTCCGACATCACTGGGTTGGACATGGATTTATTCAGGGTCTGCATCATGCTACATAGTGGAGATGGGGAATGTGAAGGCTGGTGTAGGCCATCTGCACATGGCCAATACCCCTTAAAGGAAATATGTGATCTGATATGGGTCACTTGAGTGTTCTGTATGGCTGGACAATGATCTCTATATTCATAAATGGCACCCTATCATTATTAGGGTTGCCACATATGACTCCCTGACAGGTGTGGTGATGTAGCTATCACAGGAAAGACAACTACCCAGCTACATCCCTCACACACAAGTATCCAAGTATGTTGACCGCTGCCTAGGTGACAGTTCATGGGTACAGGGTATTAACATAGAGGTGACAATGCAAGTCAGCTATTGCTCCTAGGTCATTGTCATTCACATACTTCAATAGGCAGATGCCTTCTGTTTGTCTGTGAGGTATGGACTACAATGAGGGGGAATAGAATTCATTAACCCTGACATACTGTAGCTGCCACTGGTGTGATGATCACGTATTATTGAGACACCTTCTGTAGTGTTGGTTCTGCCAGCAGTCCTATTGCAAAACACTCCTGTGACATAGGAATGTACATCTAAAATACCGAGTGTAGGTGGTACACAGTATGGGTGATGATGTCCTATGACCTGGCAAGGTTATGATATGTAGTGTGGCATCAACCATACTGTCATCTACATCTGTACTGCTGACATCACGTAAGTGATCAAGGTTCATGGCCTTCCAGACTAGACTCAGTAGGGTAGTAGTGCAGTAATTCCCATTATCAGTGGTGTCTCCCCCTTTGTGGGTTGTGATACCTGTTGGTGTGCACCATTCAGTGTGTGCACAACCTGACATGGAGCTATATTTTATGTGATGTGTACATGGAGAGCATCTTGTTTTGCCATATGTGTATGAAACAACCTGTGATGTGGGCAGGTCCCATGCAGATTGAGTGCAGCTTGTACCTGCATAGTTGTGGGTACAGGGGCCCTGTGGTGTACATGGATATATGCTTGTGTACCTGTTGGGGGGAGGGGGCCATGTGTTTATATTATCTAAGACCCTATCTGAATTGCTTATTCATGCTAAGCACTTGTTCAGGACTTGTAAACACTACGAAAGCTAATAATTACTATAGCACTCAATCTTCCACATCACCTACAGGTAAGGGTGAACAGGTTTTGTACATACTTTTCTCACTTGTGTAGAGTAATGTAGCTGTTGTACTCACTTTCCTCACTTATCTAGGTGAATGTAGTTCTATATTCAGGCATGTCCAAGAGTCAACTGCCAGTGTTCTCACCTGTCTATCTGATGAATCTGGACATCTTGAGGCAATGTACACATTGCCTCATGTACACAGACAAGCCTCTCCACCCACCACCCCACACTACAGCCTGTGAGAGATGCACTCATCTTGCCAAACTGGAGGTAAAGGTCTCTTCAACCAAGCCTGACCCTGACTGTCATGTGGAGAAGGTACACAGTCGCACAACACCACACTCATCATATAAGTCTCACTGAATCTACCCCACCATTAACTGGGAAAACTACTCATGTACCAGCACATTAGCTCAACGATTTCTGGAATTAATAAACACCAATGCCCTGACTCAACATATCCACACACCCACCAGGGGCAACAATATCCTAGACATAGTCATTACCAACATGATTGACTGGTGCTCCACACGTGAAGCCAACTCCTCGTTGGTCCGATCAGACCATGTGCTGAACACTGTTGATATCCACATCCCGCACCTACCCCCCATTAAGGGAACCACAGTATAATATGTCTACAAGGCCAACTACATGCTTCTTAAGACAGACGTGGTGGACGTCATGACACCCATGCAGATGGACAGTATTGTTACAACTGCTGAATCCTTCCCAAATGCACTCTATAAGCACTTACAGGAGTGCATGTCTTGTGCTATCCCAAACAGAACCAGGATGCTATACTCATAATTAACTAAACCAATCTGGTGGTCCCCTGCCATAAATATATTGTACTACAAGAGGAGGACACTGTTGCAAACAAGAGTACAATACCATGCATGGAGGAGATCCTGGCCAGCCTCAGTAAGAAGGTGAGATCCCTTATAAGACCCTCCAAAGCTAGCTATGAAAACTATAACGCGACTAATACCAACAACAACCACAAAGCATTCTATAGCTATGTCACATATCTTGATGTCAACAACCAGATCTTCTCTGAGTTACAGCACAAAGGCACGAACATTACATAAACAATTGATATTGGCAACATCCTGGCAGATCCCTCTCAAAGCTGCACACTCTAAAGGCAATATCACAGCATCCATGGGACTGGACAACATCCCAGGCTGCATTTTACATGAACTTCGGATCATACTGTCTCCTCACCTATGCACCATGTTCAATAATAGCCTCACATTGGGCATAGTGCCCCCTGAATGGTGCACAGCAACAGTTATCGCACTCCACAAAGGTGGCACCACAACAGACCAAGGGACTTATTTTCCTATAGGCCTGACTAGCCTGGGCTGCAAGGCTATGGTGCACATCATGGATCACTGTCACAGAGACATTGGGTACCTCCCAACCTTTGACCCCTCCCTGTTTGGCATTGTTAAGGCCGGACCATGCCTCCGACAGTTACCAAGGCATTAGATGAGGGTAAGGAGGTCCACACAGCCTACCTAGATCTCTCATAGGCTTTCAACACAATTCCTTCTTCTGGTATTATCAACATACCCATCCGCCTGAACATTAACCCCTGTGTCATGTGATGGTTTGCAAAGTGGCTCACGGACAGAACGCACACAGTGGGAGTTGCATACCCTAGGTCTGATTGTATACCAGTTTCAACTGCCGTCCCCCAGGGCTCAGTCCTAGGACATCTCGTGTTCGGTATATACTTCTCTGATATACAGACAAGCACAGGATGGCTTTGGCTGAAAAGGTTTGCAGATGACTGCAAACTAGGGGACATAATTGTTTCCCCAGTTGTTACAGACACCCTCTGGAAGGGTCGCATTGAGACGGATACCTGGTGTTAATATCATGGCATCAAGCTGAATGCCTAAAAGTGCATAGTCACCCCCTTTGGATATAACAAATTACCCACAGACTACCACATAGGTGCTAGTCCCCTACATACAGAAAATGTAATACGGGGTCCAGAAACACCAGTAGATAGCAATCTCTCCGATACCCATAATGACAAGGTGGTTAGAATATCCTTCTACATGGACCCCCTAATCTCTAATGGGTTTGCATCCAGATCAGAGGGAGCATTGTGACTCTACACATGTCATATCAAACCCATTAAAGGATACAACACCCCATTTGGGATATACCTTACAAGACAACTGCAACAGCTTGGAAGACCATACCAGTACCACACCAAGAGGATTACTGACCTCAAACAGATGACCTATGCAGCCCAACCTACGAAACTCCAGTTGTACTCATTTGCATACCACATACTCACAGGTGATCTCTGCTTGACATACAAGGCCCATGTCCAACCCTGTATTGCTGGATATGCTCTACCTAAACAGAAGCCCCTGAGAGCCACATGCTCTAGGGATATACACCTAACCTCAATGATTAGTAGGACATGCTGGACAGATAGATTCCTAACCCGGACACTCCCTATGCTTTGGAACGTGATTCCAATGTACATCAGGCAGGGCCCCTCATGAGCACTCTTCAAGGGAAACCTTGACGTGTGGATGGGAGACAGACATGTACCCCGGGGATCACTGCAGTGGCTCTGCTGGACAGAGGCACAGGGAACTATTGGCTATGCCTTTCAGAGGAACAGGGAACCAACCTATGGTGGTGGCGAAAGACAACGCACGCTAGCTAGTCTTACAGATACCCTTGGTAAGACAGCCTTGTACCTACCTTTGCACATATTACATGTCTTATGTGCATGGATAGTTAAATATCTCTTTCATTTTACTTTGCTATCATGCTGATAAACTGTTGGCTCACTAAAAGACATACGTATCCTGTTATTGTGTATTATAAATGCCAATTGACATAACTAATGTTTGCCTACAATTACAGTAATGCTATGTAGCTTGTAATACATATCTACCTACAATACTGTACATTACACAGTTATTGGCACAATATCCCACAATGCAAAACATACTTGCACAGTGGCCCAACCTTCCACATGTTTTTCTCTGTATTACACCCATACATATGGCTACAGTTACAATATATCAACATATACTATCCCCTGTTATACCACATACTTGTTGGACCAGCCCTGCCACTGACGTCGGCTGGTGAGGAGTATTTCTGTTCAAAGACCTTATATAGCATCCCTTGTGGTGTATGCAGTGTTTGCCTTGTGACCTACAGTAATACACACAAATACTGCAGGCATTACTATGCTCAACAATATATCACTACAAGATAACTGTTTCCACTATATGTATTAAGTGCACTTTAAATACTACAGAATAGTACTACATACACAGTCATAATGACTGTTCTACATACCTTATTAGTAACCCGAGGTGTCATTAACTGTTGATTCAGTCCTTTTCGGTTTGTGTTTCAATGTTCTTTGTAACGTTCCACTGGTATATACGGATGGTTTGAATGTGAGATAACACATCCTTTTCTAGTTACATATTGGTAACATGTGGTATCCTGTCCACCAATTGCTGTTCCAAAGTAGTTAATTGGATGCACATTAGATGTGCAGCTACTCCATTAGCCGATACCATGGCAACAGTGGTGTATAAGTGAGTACTCCTTTTGGGTGTTGTCCGTTTGCCTTACTTTCGAGGGAGACAGCCTAGATGTGTTATTGCGATGTATTAAAACAGCTATATGGAGACACACAGAGATATATTAGCTTCATGACTCCCGTGGACTGTGTGTAATGGTTAGACGATTTAGTTCTACATGTGAGTACAACTGTTATATTTCAGAACAGTGCTACTTATGCAGGGTTTGTTTGTACCTGATACTTCTGCAGATGTTTAAGTCTGGCAAGGATGTTTGGCCAGCTCTAGGCCATATGGCTATCCATGAACTGTTATGTGGTGTACAGTGTGCTCACCAGACTTCCTTGATTTGGTGTGAAAGTGTGGCATACTGTGCTGTTACTCACTAAATGCTAGCACATCCTGGTGTACGCACAACTCTCTGAAATGGGATTAGTGCAAACAAACCCTATTACATCAGCAGCTGTTCCATTGTATAACAGCAGCTATTTCACATAGGGCCATGTTAGTGTATCTCTGACAAGGTATGTTAAGGCTTCTTCAGATGTCGTACAGTGTGTGAATGATTTGTGATGTTATTACAGTTTGTATTGTAATATGTTTGGGTATGGGGGTGAAGTTGGTGGGTGTGCTTAGCAGATGCAGGTGTGTAGGAACTGCTTTTATACATAATCGCTATGTGCATGAGGGTTCTTTCCCTATTTGAACACCTATCCTTTTGTGGACTAATACAGTGGTAATTGCAGGCTGATTCATTAAGGCAGTGTTATGTGGTTCCTGTATAGCATGCAAGTGATGTTAGTCCTTGAATCCCTTCAGTAATACATCTGAATGTAATAACATGTTGCTACATGATAGCTGTGTATTTCTGTCATAGGTATTTGCAGTCATCGTAGTTGTTTTGGTGACTGACCCTCTTTGGCTAGGGTTTGCCACCTTTTCATATGTCCATAGTGGGTCCTTTTCGGGACAGACATCTGATTTTACAGGCCAACACAAACCCATGGTCAGTACAAGGGATAGAACTTTCCTTTCTTGCCTAATTATAAGCTTATTCTTGTAGCAGTTTAGTTGCTTATCCTGTTTCCTGTACCATGTAGGTCATTTAGATACAGAAATAAATATTGTATGTAACTATTACAATACATATGGGATAGAATTATGTCCTACAATCCCAGGACAGTTGCCACATTTAATATATTTGGTCAGGACACAACCGCCCAAAGAGGGAGTGTCCCTCGCAAAGTGGAACAGATGGTAACACTATCATTGGCTCATGTCCATAGCACATATTTGTAATGGTGTATAGGCATATATTCTCCATATCCTTTGTTCATAAAGGTTGGTAGTGGTGGAATGTGTGATTGCTATGGTCTATGTTATACACATATGTGAACACTTCAACCGCTGTATACGGGAGACCTATGGAATCCTGAAACCACAGTGTTCCGACGCACACAGTCACGGGACCAGACTCCCATACCCCACATTACTGACATCGACAGTAATTCGTGAAGGTAACGCAAACATGGAACACACACATGCCACACAGACACACTGCTACCCAACACATCCAAACATACCATCCTACACTACGTATGAGCAGGTGGCCAAGCCCCCCTACTTCCCCCATGTAGGTGTCTATGCCCCCCACACCACCCCCTACTTTAATATTCTACATCCTAAGTCGCGCAAATAGACACACAGAGCTAACCCACAACCACATATTACAGTCCCCCAAGAACACACGCCACACACAGAACACACACTTACACACACTACAGCCCTAAGAAACACACGTAAACACAGTAACCTACCCAAACCGCAACACCAGAAGCACTGACTAACTGTCCATTAACATCGTGAGATTACACCTCATGCATCTGGTGTTTCGGCACTGTGTTCTTTCGGACCTTAGGACTCAGGATTACGTGCGTTGGTATGTAAAGCAGTTGGTATGTGGTAGGTATCCCATTTATATGTACCTCCATGGTTAAGTAGATGTTGTTAACCTATCTATATATCTACATATATATGTATATCTCCATATATCGACATATCTCTCTCTATCTCCTGCTCTCTTTCTCTCTATATATGATGATATATATATATATATATATATATATATATATATATATATATATATATATATATATATATATATATATATATATATATATATATATATATATATATATATATATATATATATATATATATATATATATATATATATATATATATATATATATATATATATATATATATATATATATATATATATATATATATATATATATATATATATATATATATATATATATATATATATATATATATATATATATATATATATATATATATATATATATATATATATATATATATATATATATATATATATATATATAAAACATACACCTTTCATTGTGTACATGCCGGTTTGTCCTATTTCAATACATTCCTACCTTTTGTGTTTTATCCTGTCAGTATACACGACTGCCACTGGTACATCTCAGGTAGCTTAGTGGTATGTTATTGTGATGAATGTGTACATGGTTGTGTGTTTCATGTTTATTATTCTGTGGAGAACTACCTATATATGCAAGCTGTGTTTAAGGTATACTATGTAACATGTGCACATCTGTGAAGATTCCTGTCAGGGATACTCCCCATTATTTGGAACTACATCCCTGATTACATTATACAAAACCCCTCACTGACACTCTGAGAAATCCTTGCAGAGTGGGTGGTGAACAGTATCTACACCCCAGGGATCCCGCAAGTGGCTCTGCTCCACAGAGGGACAGTTAGTTGATCGATGGGGTAGCGACAGCAGACACATTTTGCCTATGTTTATGAGTGACCTCGGCGGTTGGGCATGTACCTATCTATGCATCTATGCACCTGTACATACAGTATGGACACATGCTGATAGCTTAATTTACTGTTCAGGTATTGACTTACCTTGTGCCAATGGTGGTTGTGTGTACAGTAGTTGAGGGCTACCTATGTAGGATGCACACAGTAGACCACCTATACATGACAATCTACAGGTGGTCGTGTGTGTGTGCCATCCATGTTTGCTGTGTGTGCAGGTGGAGAAGGGTGTCAGTCCATGAGTGCCTACACTGTCAGTGTGTGTGCTATACGTTCCCTCTTTGCAAGGCATGGGCATACTGGGCACGCCTCCGTCTGCCTACTGGGGCTAGCACAGGGTGTTCGTGGTCTAAGTCCCTCTGTGCCTGTGGGTCCCTTGGCAATGGTGGTGGACTGTGAGGGCTTTCACCATTCTGTCCCTGCTGCAGCTGTTTCCACAGGATCATATTGTGTAGCATGGCACATACTATGAAGATGTGGGCACACATTCCTGGAGAGTACTGCAAGGCTCCACCAGATATGTCCAAGCAACAGAACCGTGATTTCAGCATCCCAAACACGTGCTCTATGATGATTCTGGTTTCTGTGTGTGCCTCATTATGGCATTCTTGCAGGGCTGTGTGTACATTTCTGATGGGTGTCATCATCCACGGTTCCAGTGCATAGCCAGCATCCCCCACCAGGTGGCCATATGGGATGTCCCCCCTGGCAAATACCTGATACAGCTGTGAGGCATGCCAGATGTGGGAGTCGTGATAGCTTCCAGGACTGCCAGCACACATATCCATGATAATGCCCTGGGCATTGCACATGACCTGGCAGTTGATGGAGGGGAATCCTTTGCGGTTTATGTAGCGCCTACCCTACTCACCGGGTGGTGACTTGATGTGTATGTGCGTGCAGTCTATTGCACCCAGTACCTCCAGGTAGTCTTGTACACGGTGGAAGAGATGCATATTGCTGGCCAACTCCTCCTGCGTTCGGGGGAAGTATATGTGCTCACTGGCATGTGGTAACATAGCATCCAGGAACTGGTGGAGTACCCTGGATGCTGATGCCTGTGAGATCCCCATGATATCCCCAGTTGGCCTTTGGAAGGTACCTGTGGCTAGTATTCTCAAGCTTACACATATGTTAGTGTCCACTGGGATGGGTTCCCCTCCTGTTACTACTGGCTCTGAGGCGTGGCTGGCACAGCTCAATAAGTTGCTGTATGATGTCCCTGGCTATCCTGTAACACTCTACTATCTCCAGATCATGTAGCCCCTGGTAGGTTACCCTGTGTCTGAACACTCTTCTCCTCCTGCGGTGCCTGAGATGGTTGCAGCATCATCCTCCACACCATCGTCAGTCTCCAACATATGCTGGTGAATCAAAGCTATGGCAGCCCTTAACATATACATATTAAAAGTTCCCTGTCTGTATACACCAATGGTGCAGAGTGTCTGGAAATACGCAAGTGTGTGGGGCTTTCACACCTTATACTATTGTGCAATGGATGATGCTGGTGTAATCGGGTGTGTTTGTGCTATTCCAGATGCAGAGTATCTTAATTATTGGTTTTACAGCAGGTACTGCTATTGTGGGACCTTTGGTGTTGACTTACGCTTGTCTGCTGTGATTCATCTATTGCCCTTTACTTCTATTTTCAACCCGATTCACCTCCCACTGTAAGGCATGTATCCAGCTGCCGCCTTTCTTGTTTTGTGCTTCCACAACCCAGGATTGTGTTGGGAAATGTGTTATGTAGCTGATCTGCATCAAGTTTGCTTTGTTCTGCTGTGATAGTTCTCTTTTCTTTGCTGTACGGCACCTCCCCTTTCCTGTTCTGCAGGTAGCTAGCAGCCTTGTTAGCTGTTGTCTATGGCCCACTGTGAGTTTCTAGGTGTTAATTACTCATTTGTACTCCAATTACCATGCTGCAGCATTACCTTATTGTCTTCCCGTATCCTTCCTGTTTCAGCTGTGGTGCGCGCCACGCACATCCGTTTACCAGGTTCCGTGTGCGTTTTCATCCACGCTCACATGAACTTTTGGTTACCTTGTGTGCTCTCAGCTAAGTAAAGCTATGGCTACTTCCACACCCCTATACTGCGGCTTTGCTTAGCAATACGCAACATGGATTAGCAATGATCCAATGTGCTTACAGCTACGGTGGCGCACTTTTCTCTTGATGTCATGTTTACCTCCAGGCCACTCCTCGGTGTTGTAATGCTACATCATGTGGTACATCCTTACGCCGGCGGGACATTTGCGATTCAGCATTACTTGACTCATTTGCATGGCATTGACTGCAAATAGTTACCGCACAGAACACTGTCACAGACACTTAGCAACCCTTGTGCCATGGTTGTGGTGTAGCATGCATGCCATTAACTATTAAAGGGATATCATGAATTGTGTTACATTACAGTTTTATGAAATCTAAATATATTTTCCTTATGGTCCCGTTTGCGCACCGATGCACTGCGGTTTTACTTTGCGTTGGTGTGGCCATGAAATGAAATGTTATTTTTTATATGTTGTGCATGTTGTTTTATGCCATTGGCTATATATTTAGCCACTGGCATATATTAACATTATAATACATAAGTTTGGTCCGCTTTCATGGCTTCGATTTTATATTTGAAAACATGTAAACCATTTTTTTTGGTTTACATTTCTACATGCTTACGCTACGCCTGCACAACTTCATGAATCGCTATATACCTTCATTTGCATGCTACACTGCTGTGCATGGGGTAATTAGCATACATGCGCCAAGAGCTGTGCAGCTCTGACGTACGCTGGTAGTGCATGTGGAAACAGCTCTTACCTGAATTGTTTGATGGCCATATTTTGCGCTAGATCGCCAACACTACTCCGGTGCATGGTGCAAGCTTCATGAATCCCGGGGATGGTGTTTGATATTTGTTGCATTCAGGCTGAAGAAGTTTTGTGAAGAGATGAAGGCACTTACTGGATGTGGATTTACTTGATATATAAATAAATTACTTTGGATTTTATTCAAGTCGGTTTTATTTCATGCAGTCTGGAGTAATACATCCCTTGTGCTTCCGAAGCATGTATTAGACTTATGTTCCTATTACATAAAACTGTTCCACTGACAGCATAACAGATAAAGACTCCTGATGGTGTTGGAGCTGTTTCCTGCTACACTCCCTTCCCAACCCCGATTCCCCAGCCACCCCTCATAGCATTACATTTATAGGACCTGTTCTCCACCCAGACCTCCAGTTACTTTCCCACCCATCTTAAAGACATACACATAAATATAGACACACCCTGGGAACAAGACATTTCCTAAACTATCAGTCTGCATTTAAGCACTTTAACTTTTGTTCCTCTTTTATATTTGCTAACTAACCACAGTGATCACAACTTACACCTCCTACCTCACTCAGCTATCTACTCCTGCCTCTCCTATAATCATACCCCAGTGTTCTAGCACCTCTTTCTCTGACATATTGCTTTACAAAGCTACATACCATACTTGTCTTAAATATTACTGCATCCTTACTCTTTCTGTTTTATTGCCTTACAGCTGATCATATATCATTCTGTCTTGTACACAGTCTCCCACTATGTGCCCCACCCCACTTCACCACTAATTGCTTCCAGTGTACACAAAGATTCACCCAATTAATAAGCCCTCACACCTATCACACCAATATAAAAGTAACTGCTAAGGTTATACCAAAACAAGTTTATCAAACATAGCCACTTTTCTTTCTGTTACCACTCTGTGGGGATATTCATCCCAACCCTGGCCCATCCTCCCATCCTGACTCATTGGTAGCCTCCAAAACTCATTCCAGGCTACCCCCTCTCAGTCTACCCATTTTCTTCCAAAACAGGGGCCACACCACCATCATCAAAAACATCAAAACCCAAAACACTGATCTCAAATTCACACAAACAGCTTAAATTAATTTCCTTAAATACTCGTAGCATCTATAATGAAATTTCAGAACTTTATGCCTTGATCTCCCACAATACAACAGATATTCTTGCCATAATTGAAACATGGCCCATATACCTGACTGAAATTTCACACCCTGGTCATAATACCATCAGGGGTGATAGAACTCAAAAAATATATACTCTGACTATCTTGAAATCCTACCCTACAATATGCTTATTCCTAAATTCCACAACACTAAAGTCCTCATCTCCCATCTTAAACTAAATAATCATAAGAAACTATGTATTATAGTACCCTATGTTCCCCCAGGTAACAATGGTACAACCCTGGAAGACATCCTAAACTGGATCTAACATACAGTTTCTAATGAATAAATAATCCTAGGTGACTTAATCTCAATTGGCAGATTATCTCTACAAAATATCCATCAGCTAGCCTAAATCTGTTTGGATTGATTCAACTCATTTCCTCTCCCACATGTTATAACTATCCCAAAAACCGTGGCTCGGTTGTCAACTGGAAATTGGTGTCTGATTCCACTAAGTATGACTTCAGTGGCACGGTCTCTGAATATTCAAACAGACTCAGTACTCATCATGTCAAACAACACTTACTTAGAAATCCTGTAACCTCACTAATTTTAACCCTGATACACTTAACTGAATTCTAAGCTCCTTCAAATGGTCTAGACTGAAAAAATATTCCACTTAATGAAGCTGTACACAAAGGTAACTCAATCTTCCTGAAAGTCCTCAATAAACTAGCTCTAACTAGAACAAAATGAATAAATAATAAGCATAATCCTTGGTTATCCACTCAAAGCAGGCACCTAATGTATGAAAGATATAAGGCTTAGAAAGAATGGTTAAAATACAGATCTCCCCAAAACCCACAACACAAAGAATTACATAACTGTACTAAAAGACGGATTATCATAGACAAGAAAATTTAGTTCAGTAACCCCTTAGTAAATTATTCTTCCAACACTAAACAATTCTGGTCTTCTATTAATAATGTACTCCAACCTAGAATATCCACCACAACGAATTCTGACCTAACTAACATTCACTCTGAAATAGCTGCTCAGTCTAACACACATTTTGTAGAAAGCATGAAAGCCCTTATTAAAGATTTTCCTCCCAACGATTTTGACATGCACTCTCCTCAGACAGCAAACACCCCCTGTTTCACCCTAATGCCCATCCCAACCTCCTACATCAAACTGCTACTTCTGAAACTGAAGCCCAGTTCTCCTTCAGCTGATAATGTCCGAGCAAGATACCTCAAGCTGGCTGCCAGTTCCATAGCCTATCCTGTGTCTCTTCTAATTAACAGATCTCTTACGGAATCATGTGTTCCTTCTCTATGGAAAAAAATCTTCATCACCCCCTTCATAAACAAGGAACCTCATCTGATATGGCCAATTCCAGATCTATTGCCATATTATCCCCTTTGTCAAAAATTCTGAAGAAGTGCATTCAAAAGCAACTTCTTCAACATATTCTTCAGGAAAAGCTCCTGACCCACACAAAGTATGTTTTGTCCCACCCGTAGTACTTACATGGCCTTATTAACTTTTTCATATAGCTATCAATAAAGCCAGAGATGAAGGCAAACTTGTTTCTTCTGTATATCTTGATCTTACTAAAGCTTTTGATCTAGTCTCTCACAAAAATTCCTCTACCAACTGTCTTCCCTCAGGCTGTCACAACCCACACTCCTATGGTTTAACAACTACTTAACTGATATATACCAGTGACTGTCCACTTTTTCTCCCTTCCTTTCTGTCAATACTTGTGTGCCACAGGGCTCCATTCTTGTCCCTCTACTTTTTAATATATTTAGTAACAATTTATATAAATAATCTCAGCCAACTTGCCTGATACAATATGCTGATGATATATCCCTAATGTGCATTTCCGACAACCTAAAACATTTTAGACAATTACCAAAGAAGTCTTTAACTCTGAAAGTTGGTTATAGGCTAATCATCTACTACTAAATCCCAAAAATACTAAATTACTCCTCTTTTTTTCAAAAAGCCATGGTGGTGCAGCAGTTAGCGTTGTCACCTCACAGCAAGAGGTTCTCCTGTTCGATTCTCAGCTGGAGCACCTTCTGTGTGGAGTCTGCACGTCCTCCCCATGGTTGAGTGATGTTTAAAAACATGCAGGTAGGTGCATGTGTGAATGGGTGTACCTTCCTTGAAGGTTGGCTGTCAGGCTGGCAACTCTGCACAGTAAAAATCCACTGCCAATCATGACGGGGCCGGAGTTCTGCTGTGGTGACCCCTAACCGGGTAAAGACATTACTTTACTCCTCTTTTTTCAAAATCCCATTTCCATGAAAAAAAAAACATTAAAATTTCTT